>NW_028277030.1:111157068-111462586 GCF_059951505.1 Python bivittatus | reverse complement strand
ACAACTAAACAATAATGATGTTGTCTTAAGATCTCACAAGCCATGGAGGGTATAAATTACATTTATAATTTATAAACAAAATTTTGTGCAAAAGATTGCACAAAAGTAATTTGTAAGAAAAAAAAACCCAATGCTTTCACATACAAAAGAAGTGTCTGATTTGTAAAACAGGAAATACTTTAACTCTCCAGAAAAAATGGTATTCTAAGCTAGAAATACTTTCATGTATAAAACACACACACACACACACACAACCAAACCAGTACAATTTCAGGCATGCACTATTTTAGATGGCACAAAAGGTAAACAAATAGTTCAATAGCACCATGTTTTGGAACTAAAGCTAAAATATATTGTAAGTATTTAATTAAAATTCAGAAGCTGGTAGTAATTTAGCTGTGCATTCTTCTGATTTTATTTTTTAAAACTAGATCCATATTCCAATCACTGCTGTGCTGATGAAACGGAGCAAACCAAAATGTAGTTATTTAGTGTGTAAATATCCTTCCACATAAGGTTCATCTATTGGCTCCAACTGTTAGCCCTATTTTTCAGCATTAAATCTGAATTTCCTTGCATGGTTGGTTTAAATGAGGTCATTACATTGCCATCCATGGTTTAATTAATATTTCTTTGCTTTCTCATTTCAATTAGTGAACAGTCAAACTGAGTGGCCCTGATCCTGATCTTATTTGCTAGCATAAAAAAAGGGAATGCTATAACTAAAGGTTTCAAGCAGGGTATTAATAATATGAAACAGCCAATTCAACTTTAGGGGTAAGAACTATTAGAAATCTTGTGCAGGGATAGCCATTCTGAACAATTATTTTACAATCCTGTTTCATCAGGTTTATATCAATATAAATGGAAATTTGCTGTAGTAAATCAGGAACTAATTGCTGCAAATCTGATTCTTACATGTGGATCCAAAACCTGCTTACTTGGAAGCATGTCCTATTGATTTAGGCAACCTGACAAATAAGATCCTATGGGGCATCTACTGGCCAGCACTATAGACTTTTCTTGAGTATTTGACAAAACATATTAAAAAGAGAAAGATGAGGGCTTAATTGAAACAAAGGGCAATTTTGTACACAGCAATTTGTATTTGATGCAGCATCCAGATATAAGGTATAGGCGTATTTCATGAAATGTGAACAATATAGTCAGATTTTATTTCAAAATATTAAGGCAACGTGATTCTTCCCCATCATAGCATTTTTAGTGGTACTTGATAACTTTCACAGCAGTTTGATAATGGAACTCATTACCCAGAGAAATGGAGGTTTTCAAGCAAAGGTTGGATGGTCAACTGTCAGGTCATAGATGTTTCAACTTAGATTCCTGCACAGAGCAAGGGAAGGAATGACTTGATGACCTAAATTGTCCCTGCCAGTTCTATCATTCCATGACTAAGAAAGTGCCTAGTCCTCCTTCTAAGTCAAAGTTGATGGAAGGTGTCTCTGTCAAATGTGTGTGTGTGGGAATGAGAGACAAAACAAAAACAAAAAAAGAGTGTGTTCAAGCCAAACTGTACATGGCATAGTTCAGGCAGGACAGGAAGAGTGGCCTTGTTTCAATGTGTATGCCTTTCCTGAATACTACATGTCAGAATCTTGGAAAGCAGGTCCCATAATCCCAGAACACTAGAAGCTATCAAGTTACTCACAGAAAGAAAGTCACTTTGCAAATCTTCAAAGACATTCTCATCCGAATGCTTGCTGTTTGTGTTCCAAATTTTGGCACTGAAAATAGGCTGCCAGGTAACCTTAACAGCTTATGTACTAGAAACCCTAAATTAGGAGTAAATGACAGAAGAAAGGATGGTGAAGCTGTAATGCAATCTTTCATGCTCTCCCATTGTAGAATTAAGCAACAAGTAACCACGATTCACAATTCCATTCTCAGGTATGCTTGGGAACCTGCTCCTTTTACCTAATTTTTAACTTTTCGCAGAATGAATAGATTTTACCTATTGCTTTATACAGTACCAATATCTTGTCCTTTTGCATAATTCAGCCTCAACTCAGAAATGTAAAACTTTTAATAAATAATTGGTTCTGGGTAAAAGCAAATAGAAATAGAGAAGTTCTTTCTATCCCCTCTACCTAATAACTTTGATTTTTTAAAGCAGTTCAGTGCTGAATATACAAAATGAAAATCATCTCTACCAGTCCCATACTTGCTTCTTCTACGAAAAAGAAGTTTATTTTTAACAAAGGCGGAGGGGGCACAGGGAGAAGACAGAGGAAGCAGAGATGAGATGCAGGGTTGTTGAAAGTTGGGTGGTATACTCCTCCTCCTCCTCCTCCTCCTCCTATTATTATTATTATTATTATTATTATTTTGACTTCAGGTTCAACCTGAAAGGAAGGCAGAATTTTCACATAAGGAAGTATATATACCAAGCTTCCATTCTGACAGGGCTGCATTGACAAGCCATGCTGCCAAGTGGTGAGATCAGGAGGAAAATCAAATACAAAATAAGACCCTACAAAAATCTAGGAAAATAAAACAAGGAGGTGGTGGTCTACAAGAAGCCATCACTGGATCTGACTGTATTGGACAAATGCCAACCTGCCTCCCACCTTTTTGGGGAAGGTTGATGAAAAGATGGTCATGCTGTAGCTTCAGAGGACCCTGGAAGAGGTGGATTATCTGGACTCCTTTCAGTCAGTTTCAGATCTGGGCACAGGGCAGAGGCAGCATTGATCACACTTTTGGATGCACTGCCAGGAGTGGAATGGAGGCAGTGTGTTCATCTTGGCTGTTCTTGATCTCTCAGTGGCTTTCAATACCATTGATCTGGGGGTTGGGAATGGGAGGTACAGTCTTGTGCTGGTTCTTCTCTTTCCTCCAAGGCCAATTCTAGTTAGTGTTGTTGGAGGAAAGAGGAGAGGTTTGACCCTAGATCCGTTTTGTGTGAGGCGCCTCAGGATTCAACTCTTCCTCCACTCCTATTTAACATCTACATGAAGCCATTGGGAGAGATCATCCAATGGCAAGGGGTGAGATATCAATACATTGATGATATCCACTCTACTTTTCTGCCAGAGCTGATCAAGTGATGCTGTAGGAGTTTAATCTTGGTGTCTAGAGGCTGTGGGGGCCTGGACAGGGAACACTTTGCTTCAGCCCAGCTCTAGTTTCTCAGGGGTTAAAAATATTTCAGTCTCTTTTGCCTATGTTCATGAATATTTCCATCAAGGTTATCCTCCTTACTCTCTACAGTCGTACTACCTCAAAAGGAACTGATGTGCAGCTCCTGGACTCACAGCTCTTGTGGCAGCCATGGCTAGGAAGGCCTTTGCCAGCTTCATCTTGTTTGCCAATTGCACCCTTTCTTTGACTGGGAGCTCATGGTCATTCATGCCTTTAGCAATGTGTTCTACATGGGTCTGCCCTTGAACAACACATGGAAGCTCCAGCTGTGGCAGCACAGGCAGTTACAGACACTCCTGTGTCCATTTTAAACCTCTGTCAGTGACCTGCACTGGCTCCCAGTATGGTTCTGGGTACAATTCAAAGTGCTGGTTGTTACCTATAAAGGCCTTCATGGTCATGTATCCCTTATAGGACCCAGAAAGTGGGCCTTTTCAATCACAGCCCTTGCCATTTGGAACACCATACCCTCCAAGATTTGAAGACCTAGATGTGTTCCCAGGCATGGGGATCAAAAGGTTAGCTAGAGTCCATTGGTATTTTTAGTTTATTAGATTTTTTAAAAAATCTTGGTGGTCATTGTAAGTTTTATACATGTGTCACTGTAGCTGCCCAGAGTTGCTATGGCAAGATGGCTGGCCCTCTAAATTTAATTACATAAATAAACCTAAGTTATTATGGTAGCAAATCTTGATGACAGAATCAGAAGTGGCTCTAAAGGATTCCAAAGGAGAGCTTAGAGCCACAATTAGAGACTAGGTACACCTAGATTTAGGCAGTTTAGGAACAATAATCATAATTCTAAGACTATACTTCGAGCATCCCCTTGCAACTACAGACCACTTATTGTGTTCCTCCCATTAGGGGGAGATGGGTGGAGATAAATCTAATAAATAAATAAATAAATAAATAAATTGCACTTGTCCAGAGAGAAAAAAGGGAGAGTGGAAAAGGAAAGGGACTGATTTTAGAGAGTAGCCTCTATTTATTTGGTGTGGAGTAGATAAGGAGGGAGAACCAGTTTGGTATAATAGTTAAGGCATCAGGCTAGAAACTGGGAGTCTGTGAGTTCTAGTCTTGCCTTAGGCACAAAGCCAGCTGGGTGACTTTGGGCCAGTCACTCTCTCTCAGCCCTAGGAAGCAGGCAATGGCAAACCACTTCTGAAATCTTGCCAAGAAAACTGCAGGGACTTGTCCAGGCAGTCACCAGGAGTCAAAAACTGACTCAAAGCTATGCACACACACACACACACACACACACACACAGAGAGAGAAAAGGAGGGTGCCATGATGTTGATGAAAGCTTTACTATTAAAAGAAGAAATGCATGCAGAAATCACAAAAAAAGTAAGGCTTCAAGCAACAGCTAGCATGACCTTCCCTAGACACAGTAAGGTTAGTCCAGATTGCCCAAACCGCACCTCATTTAAGACAATGATAGGGAGTCATTGTTACTGCTTGGCATGAGTTCTGCATGCAGTGAAGGTTGCCTCCATCCACAATGGCCTGGAGCAAATGGGAGCTTTTTCATTCTCCATGAAGAGTAGGCAATGGTACATATACTGTAGGAACTCCACTGTAGCAGGAGACAGAGAATCTAAGCCTCTGTCCCACATGAGATGGTCAGGTACCAACCTGCCTCCATTTACTATGTGAGAAAGAACAACGTAATGAAGAGCAAACTATGTCGTATATAAATGTAGCTAGGTTACATCTTTGGTACATAGTTCAATCAGCAACAAATCTGACTATCATGGACCTTTTCCTCACTGCTTCCATTCCTGTTAGATTCCGGTCAGTGCTTGTGCCATAGATGTGGAACTATTTGCATCTTACTTTTTGTAGTCATAGCAATATTTTTCTTTTATTAAATATCATAAAAAGATGATTTTACTTTTTTTAAAAAAATGCTGTGCTATATTGTGCATATTATTTCAGGATGAATAGTTGCTTCCTGTTTATTTGCTTTGCAGCCTTCCTGTGCAGCTTACCTGTGAGCCAGGGAGAACACTTTTAATTTATCATTAGCAGTTTATATGCCCTTTAATTGGAATCAATGTGCTAGCCTAGGCAAATTGTCTATGTAGCCTCCTCTGAAATATCTGCATACCTTAAATGGAATGATAGCTTGTTGAAAGGAGGCAGACAATTTACATTCTACTGGTGTGTTATAAATAAATTATAAGAACAGATTAGAATTATGCATTTACGCCTACTAGTGAGTGTGAGATGCATAATTCACAAGTGGTGAACCCTTAAGAGACTCCTGAATTCCCCAATCACAGGCATGCTGATGAAGGTATATTTTTCAATTCCCACTGTTCTCTGCTTTTGTTATTTTCATACCTTCCCTGGGTACTAAGTTAGGACCTTCCTGATTATTTATTATCCATTAAGGCTGTTAGTTGAATGTTAGAATAGTGTCTCCTTTTTAGATCCCAGTTTAAAAAAAAACTTTCAGTGCCTCTTTTCAATAATTATATTCAATAGGCCAAGACTGCAGTGTTAGAAGTAATGTGTGAGATTGTTTTGTTTTCAGGCTTTTTTTTAATGGTTAATGTATTTAAGATATTTATTTATATGTACATGATAAGCCATACATTAAATTTACATTGGTTGTAACTAACTTTGATCCTATTGATTTCACTGGGTTAAATAAGATGTCTAGATTTCACCTGTTATAAAAATTATAAAGTTCAAAATGACTTTAATTTTAGACCAGTGAAATGTATTTCTTAGTATTTGTGCTTTTCAGCAAATACATATACATAGTCATGTGAAAAAGAAAGTACACCCTCTTTGAGTTCTATGGTTTTACATATCAGGACATAATAAAAATCATCTGGTCCTTAGCAATTCTCAAAAGTAGGTAAATACAACCTGAGATGAACAACAACACATAACATATTACACCATGCCATCATTTATTTTACAAAAAGAAAGCCAAAATGGAGACGCCATGTGTGAAAAACTAAGTACACCCTTACTGCTTCCATAGGTATGAAGAGGCTAAGTAGCAGCCAGGTGCTGCTAATCATATGCCCTTGATCAACTGATCATCAGCAAGTGTTAACACTTCTATAAAAGCCAAAGCTTTAGGAGTTTGCTCGTCTTGAGCATTGAGATGTGTGTTAACACAATGCTAAAGGGTAAAGACATCAGCAATGATCTTAGAGAAGCAATTGTTGCTGCCCATCAATCTGGGAAGGGTTATAATTTCCAAACAATTTAAAGTCCATCATTCTACCATGAGGAAGATTATTCACAAGTGGAAAACATTCAAAACAGTTGCCAATCTTCCCAGGAGTGGACATCCCAGCAAATTCACCCAAAGTCAGACTCTGCAATGCTTAGAGAAATTGCAAAAAATCCAAGAGTTACATCTCAGACTTTACAGGCCTCAATTAGCATGTTAAATGTTAAAGTTCATGACAGTACAATTAGAAAAGGCTGAACAAGTATAGTTTGTTTGGAAGGGTTGCCAGGAGAAAGCCTCTTCTCTCTAAAAAGAACATGGCAGTATGGCTTAGATTTGCAAAGTTGCATCTGAACAAATCACAAGTCTTCTGGAACACTGTCCTTTGGACAGATGAGACCAAAGTGGAGAAGTTTGGCCATAATGCACAGTGCCACATTTGGCAAAAACCAAACACAGCATATCAGCACAAACATCTCATACCAACCGCCAAGCATGGTGGTGAAGGGGTGATGATTTGGGCTTGTTTTGCAGCCATAGGACCTGGGCACCTTGCAGTCATTGAGTCGACCATGAACTCCTCTGTATGCCAAAGTATTTTAGAGTCAAATGTGAGGCCATCTGTCTGACAGCTAAAGCTTGGCCGACATTGGGTCATGCAACAGGACAATGATCCCAAGCACACCAGCAAATCTACAACAGAATGGCTGAAAAAGAAAAGAATCAAGGTGTTGCAATGGCCCAGTCAAAGTCCAGACCTCAGCCCGATTGAAATGCTGTAGTGGGACCTCAAGAGAGCTGTGCATAAACAAATGCCTGCAAACCTCAATGAACTGAAGCAATGTTGTAAAGAAGAGTGGGCCAAAATTCCTTCACAATGATGTGAGAGACTGAAAGTCATACAGAAAATGATTACTTCAAGTTATTGCTGCTCAACGTGGTTCTACAAGCTATTGAATCATAAGGTGTACTTAGTTTTTCACACATGGCTTCTCCATTTTGGCTTTCTTTTTGTAAAGTAAATGATGACGTGGTGTAATATGTCATGTGTTGTTAGTCATGTGAGGTTGTATATACCTATTTCTGAAAACTGCTAACGACCAGATGATTTTTATTATGTCCTGATAGGTAAAACCATAGAACTCAAAGAGGGTGTATTTTCTTTTTCACACAACTGTATACGTGTGTGTGTGTTACATTTAAACAAACTATAGTAGAATTTTATTTTTTATTTATTAAACAAGTTCAACATTGTCCTATCTAATTCAGCTATTCAACTGCTTTGACAAAGCTTTCTGAAACTGAGACATCCAATTAGTTGTCTCATTACATCAAAACATACTCATTCCCAGAATAAGATTAGACCTCAAACTGAAAGATTAAAGTATTAGATATGAACCTATCTAATTCATGTACCCCATCCATTTTTGCAAGAAAGTTACATTAAAAAACTAGGTGAATCTGCATTACACTTAATATATTAGTGAAAGCATTTTACTCTGGAAACAGGTTCATAGAAGAAGTTCCATTGCATGATGTGATGGCTATAACTGAGTCTAGTTATGTGCCAAACCAATTGTCTAGGTGAGTTTCACTTTTGCTGAATGTAATCCAGTATGGGATTTGACAGGAAGGAAAGAAGAGTTTTAATCAACAGGATGGCTTGGGAATCGTTTTGCTTTGACAGCCGTGCTAGAATTGTAATTATTAATGTGAATTCTACAGAACAACCCCCAGGGCAGCCAACTTAAAGAGATCAATTTCTTATCGATTTTCTCTATATTTTAGAGCTTGTTTCCAACAATGTATTGGTACCCATATTGGTAGCCTTTACAATTTTACAATTGCCACATTGTAAACTTTCCAATAACAGTTTGTTTTCCAACTTGAGAGCTAAGCTAGGTCTCACTGTTTTCCTGTTCAAAAAGATCAATAGTTCATTTTTTTCTCAATAGATTTCATATTTCATTGAACATTGTCCAGGTACAATTTCCTGTTTGTAAGAGTTGTACATACCTTTAAACCAAAAGACTTCAGTTCTGCATAGATTCAGGCTCTTTGTGCCAATTAATACTGCCCCCCCCAAAAAAAATTACTGTGTGATTTTGAAACAACAGTATTGACTCTGGCCAACAACATGACCAGAGTTCAAAACATTCCTCAAAAAGGAAAATATAATTTAATGCTTAAGAGAATTAAAGAAAATTATCTGGGTACACTAAAATTTGTTAGAATGCATTATTCTATTCATTTAGTTAAACTGATTTTTGGTAAAAGGAAACTGCATAGTACAGTATATTCTGGTATGAAATAAAAGTTCTATGTGTTGAATTTGTAGAGTTACCCTTTGATCAGAAAGGTTTATAAATCAATATTTCTATTATAAAATGAAATTCACTGCATTTTTTAGGAGTTACTGGCAATCTTAGTTTACTAAAAAAAAAAAAAAAATGACAACTTTCAATTGCAGATGAATTGAACTAGGAAAATCAAGATTTATCAGATACCATTAAGCCCTTATACAGTGCTGTATTGTTCAAAGCATATATTTATAACAGCCCTTTCAGAATGTCAGTATTATTATCCATATATTGTAGATGGGGAAACAGGAAGCTGTAGTAGTCCAGGCCAAAAAGTCTTGTTCATTTGTAAAAACATCATTACCCTAAGATATGCATTTTAATCCAACTTTGGCCCCAAACAATAATGTACTTTAGTGAATGCCATTCCCTGATCCTTGTCTAATTCTACCTTAGGCTGGAGATGTTGAAAAGGCTTTCAGAATTTAATCTCTCATCCTCCTTCTCACCCCACCCTGAAGTGCTCTCTATAGTCAGAGTCTCCTGATGTCAAAGTGCCAGTTATAAAAATCAATGGAGAATGGGGGGGGGGATAGTCACAAGGTCATACTTTGGTGCTTAAGACTACACCATTTGCCTCTTACCTAAAAAGAAATCCCACTTATTTTTGACCAGACGCGTATAGCATTGTGTTAAAAAACCTGAAATCTGGTGATACTGCTAATTTGGTTGTTATTATTAACACCACATCCTTTCACATGAGTACAGTAGATACATATGGAATCATTAAATTTCTCTCAAAGTGCAAGCGTTATACTCTAACAATAGTGACATTGCCACTGATTTATGCTGAGTGCTATTATTCCTATCCAGGAAGGATGCAGACTCAGCATACTCATATCAAAGGACAAATAGGGTTAGCTGAGTTTGCCTGTCAGTCTCACCAAGAATTTTGTCCATTCTCTGGTCTTAAAGATTATAGAGATGCATAGAGAAGAAGCAAGATTCTGATTTGTGACATTTCTGCTGTATTCTTTTCAACACAGTGCTAGATAAACTACTTAGTTGAAACCTTTTTAGTAGTGTTTAAATATATCTTGCTGAAATGAACTGCTAAAATGGTTACTGCTCAAGATCTTAGTTAACCTTATTGTAGATCCTAAACCCAAAACCATGGATACTTTTAAGAGGCTTTGATTATGGCCTGAACCTAATAGAGTCATTATAGTAGCACAGCTGGAAAAGTTTTGAAAGTCTTTGTCCTTTGTTCAGTTCAGGGTAACATAGCTTTCCTACCTTTATTGCTCAGGTTCAGCTAAGAAGGCAATTTTAATTTTAACAATTTATATTCATAGACATTTTTTTAAAAACAAATTGGGGTTATTGTCTTGAATAGGTTGTCACTATAGCTTTTGGTGATGATTTATTGTTCTTGTGATTTGGAAAAAGTGGCATACAAATAAACAGTGATGATGAAATTCTACAGACATAATTATGTGCTATATTAAGACCAAGTCACTGAGCAACTGCTGTAAAAAAAACCCAATTCCATATTTGGAATCATTAGGAAGGAACTGAAAATAGAATAGAAAATGCAACTCAACCTTAAACAAATTTATAGTGAGACCAAACTGGAGTAGTGTATAGTTTTGGTCATCACACCTTAAGAAGGTTATTATAGAATTAGAAAAAGGGTAAAAAAAAAAAAAAAGAACAAGGAGAATATAAAATTAAATCAAAAGAGCAATTGGTTTTAGAAGGACATACTTTTCAATGGCTTTCTTATATGCAATATAAAGAAAAATTCAAAATTGATAAAAAAGAATTTGGATTTGAACAGAATAAATCGGAATTTGAAATTCAACTATGTGAAACAGATGAGCACTTAATAGCAAAAATGTATAAATTATTGTTGAGAGAAGAAATGGTTGAAGAACAACTTTAAAAATGCATGATTAAATGGGCAAAAAATATTGGACATAATATACATATGCAGCAATGGGAAAATATGTGGTCTAAAGGATTAAAATTTACTTTGTTATAATTTGAAAGAAAACTTTTATAAAATGTTGTATCGATGGTATATGACACCCCAAAGATTATCAAAGATGTACGGGACAATTTCCAGTGTTTGTTGGAAATGTAACCAATAAGAAGGGTCGTTTTACCATATGTGGTGGACATGTAAAATTGCAAAGAAATTTTGGACTCAAATACAATCTTTGATGCAGAGCATACTACAGATACAGGTTCCATTTAAACCAGAAATATTCCTATTGGGGATAATAGTATTTCAAATTGGAAAGCATCTTATCAGAATTACTCAATACATGATTACTGCAGCAAGACTTTTGTATGCACAATTTTGGAAAACCCAGACACTACCAACAATACAAGAATGGTTGCTAAAACTGATGGGAATGGCAGAAAACGATAAACTGACTTGTTTATTAAAAGAAAAATCAAATAATTATTACCTTAAGGAATGGAAACCATTGATGGACTATTTGCAAAATGCAGGCGGGGCGAAGCTTACATGAAGGATTTGAAGATTAGATTATATGAGGATTTGAAGATTAGATTATAAATGTAATGGAATATCTTTTGACAAAGAATTATTCCTACTAAATGCATTAAAAACTAGCACCTATGACACTCTTATTCTTAAGACCAGAGATAGATTGGAAGCTATCCATTTTTCATGTCTTTTTTCTTTTCTTTACTTTATCTCACGTTTTCTTTTTCTTTTCCTTATAATTTGTATTTTTCATTTTCTTTTTCATTTCTAACTTTTAACTTTGTAATTTTAAAACTTCAATAAAATATTATAAAAAAAAAAGAAAAAGGGCAAAAAAGGGCAGCCAAAGTGATTATGAGTAAGCAGAGACATGATAAATAAAATCATGCAGGGCAAAGATAACTTGTATAAGAACTTTTTCTTCTCATATAATGTTAAAACTTAAAGTCACCAACTGAAACTGAATGCTGGAAAATTCATGGTCAACAGAAGGATTTTTTTTTTACCCAGCACTTACTTAAAACTGTGGAAATCACTGTAAGCAGTAACAAAGGCAACTGTGTCAACCCTATAAGGTAGACCAGAGTAAAAAACCAATGCAGTAAAGTGCAGGGCTACTTTTACTGTAACAGCTATAGTAACAGAATCTTCGTGAGAACTAGGGAGGTCTGAGATGTTTCCTCAAGTTACGGTTCTGCCCTGGACTCAGGTTTATCTGACCATAACCTTGGTAGCGGCTGTTCCTCCTGTCCCTCAAGGCCATTCCTCTGCCCACTACATATAGGAAGGAAGGGAAAAAGAAGCACCAAATTTAAACCACAGGGTGTATAAAAGGAGGCTGCATTCTGAATGTTAACAGAGTCAGTAAGCTGTTTAAAGTGACTTTGTAACAAATATTGTTGGAGTAGTATGCATGACTTCCAGAGGGATATTTACAAGTTGAGAGCAAGTTTGGTGTAGTGGACAGGACTGTGAGATCTAGTCTCGCCTTAGGCGCAAAGCCACTTGGGTGACCTTGGGCCAGTCACTCTTTCTCATCCCTAGGAAGGAGGAAAGGGTAAACCACTTCTGAAAATCTTACCAAGAAAACTGCAGCGACTACTCCAGGCAGTCATCAGGAGTCAACACTGACTCGAAGGTCCACAAATATATAAATATAAATACTTGCAAATTAGAACAGGCTCAAAGGAGGATTTTTATTGGGATCTGAGGGCATGCCTCATGAAGAGAGGCTGAAGGAATTTGAGATGTTCAGTCTGAAGAAAAAATGACTGAAGGCAGACATGATGCCAGTGTTCAAATAAAAGAGTGCCAGAAAGAAGACGGTTAGGAAATATTTTCCATTGCCTCATAAATAGGATCAGAAATAACAGGTACAAGTTGCAGTCCCCCAAATTCCTTTTAAATATAAGGAAAAGCTTCCTGGGAGTTTTTGAGAAGAGCCTAGCAGCCACCTCTTGAAGATGGTTTAATTAGTCTTCCTGCATATTGCAGTAGGCTAGACTAGATGATCCTTGTGGTCCCTTCCAACTTCACAATTCTAGGATTCTTATCTAATCATGTCATGCCAAGTCTCCTGCTAGCTTCTGCTGAGTTTCAGTTACTGAACCTGACCGTTTTTAAGGAATTTAAGGAATTTAAGGAATTTCTTATATTCAAGATCCTCTGTTTTCTTTAAAAAAGGCATCATTGTAAGCTAAATTTCCATGGTACGGCAATTCTGCAGCTTGGTTCTTAACATTTTCTGAAATAACATTTCTTGTGCTAATTGGTTCACACGATCCTAGAAATACTGTCAGTGGCAAATACGTTAATGTAGAATTTTGTACGAACCAGTGGCAATGTAAACTGCAGCTGAAAAACTGTATTTGAATGATGCCAGCAGTCTAAAAGAGCACATTATGGATATTACAAAAACGGTGACCTATATAGCACGATAATTATTGTTGCTTGGCTGTTAACCCCTGGGCTGTAACTGAGCATTACAGGTGTATCACATCAAATGCGCCAGCTGCACTAGGGATTCTACCTGGTCCAGGATGGTAATGAATTATGGCAACACAACCAGCAGATGTAGGAGAGCCCCAAAAGCAATGCAGTTTATTACTGTCCTAAGATTTAACATTTAACAGTATTCTCCTGTGAGGCACACGGGGAATAATATTACACATTATATGGAAGTTTCCATTTACTGCTGAAGGACACAAATCACCCTTGAAGCCATTGGAAGAACTAGCTGTTTCTGTTGAGAACCTGGGCCATTTTCTGCTTCTATTAAGTCACTAGATCTATGAGACTGAAACAGACAGCAACAGGCTCTTATATCAATGTCTAATTTACTCTGCTTCCCTTTATATTCTTTCTCATTTTAAAACTGAACATGCCAATACTAAGACAAAGACATATTCAAATGTTCTAAGAAAAAGGTGTCTTCATTTCTCCTCTGTCCCAGTGAAACTCTCTTCAGTATTGATGATCTGACCCTGAAACCTCATGTTATGTGTAGTCTTATGATTTATCTGATTTTTAATTTTTATGTTACCAAACTGTGGTTTGTTTTAATGGATGGATCTCAGAATCAATCCATTATTTAAGAAAAAAGTTAGAACAAGTGCAGATTAAATACATACTTGCTCTAATACTTTTGCTTTATTTTTCCTCTTTAGGAACAGTGGAATCAAAATGAGCCAGTCTGCATTGTAGAGCAAATTTCACCTAATTTATACTTCCCAAAACAAACCCAAACTAAAATATAGTTATCCTTAGGCATTTGCTCTTTTCATTCCTCGGTAACTGCTAATCATGCAGAGCATTTCTTAGGTGTCATCTTTCATAAAACTGTTCCTTGCCACACACGATGTGTGCTGATGTTGTGCTTTGATGGGATGGGTGGCTGTTAAACATATAAGTTTAAATCTGAACTCAAACAACATTCTAATTTGATTTTAATCATATTTAATCATTGACGTACTGGGTGAACACTAGCCTACAATGTGGTTCACAAATCTGTCATCTTGTGCGAATAAGCCATCTGGTTAATTCATCAAACTATGGTTCAATAAACCAAGTTAGCACATTGTGCAGAAACAGCTACTTGGTGCAAAGAGCTCTTTAACTGAGGCCAATATCTTAAAATAAAGTCAGAAGCATTTCTTTGAAAATATTATAGTCTGTCATAAATCTGACTCAAAAATGTTTTGCACGGAAGGCTGTTTTTTTAAAAACATAATATAGGCCAACTGTATTGTAGCTGAGAAGAGGATAGTGTTGTAGAAAAATGCTCTCATTACGAATCTGCTCTAATCTTCTAAACTATGCCTAAATTTTGGAAATCCAAAATCAGAACATTTGGCATATCAAAAAGTTATAGTGTCTACTGCTGGCTTAATTTTTTTCTTATGCATAACTGCCTGTTTACAGACAGCATCATAATATTTTAAGTTCCTTTTGCTTCCCATTATGCCCCATTATAATTACATCAACTGCAGTTTGGCTTCCAAAATTGTTAACATTTCATGGGGCAGATATACCCAGTCCTTATATAGCCTTGCCATATACATTTGGTTCTAGTTAAATATGATGCATTACAAAAAATAACAACTAGTGCAGAGGCACTCAGATTAAGTGAACATAAATTGAACTATGCAAAGAAAACATCAGATTAAGTAAGACAGAAATTTAATCTTTCTAGATGGTTATCTTGAAATTGCAGAGGAAAGACCGTTGTATTGATGCCATTATTGCAAATACTAAATTCCCTTACTGAAGAAGCTCAGTGTAAATGCATCTCCAGATTGCTGGTATTGATTTCTTCTTACGTCATTCCAAGCAAATGGATGTGATGGCATGTAAATAAACATCTGGATTCATAATTTGAGAATAGTGTTATTGTTTCATCATCCCAGTAAAGTACTTTGTGGCACAAAGTATGCAGATATAAGTAGAAAAAGAAGAAACAGTGAGTCAAGAGAAAACCAGATCTTCATCCTGATGAAAGTGAATTGCTGTGGACTTGATAGTTTAAAAAGAATAAAGCATGACCTCACCAATCTTATTTATGATAGTTCTGAGTTGGTTCTGAGACACTGGCCAATTGCCAACAGTTAATTATCTTTTAACTTACCAGTTTAAGTATTTTTTTAAATTTTGTGCGTGATGGATTTTGGACATACCCTCTAATTAGACCAATCAGGCTTTGAAGTACTGGAAATAAGGTTCTGCATTGCGTTATATTTCTCACTGTGGCTTTGTCCAGACCCTATAATGGTTGTAGAAACTGCCAAGTGGGATCAGCCTAGTCATATGGAGCATTTCCACTCAAAAAACACATCAATTGCACTCCAGAATTATTTAAGTTTGGTGAATCCTGTGACTAGAGTCATCCAAGAAGTTCTAAAAACACTGTAGTTATACAATGAACAATTACCACAAAACAAACAAACAAACAAACAAACATTTCCCACCACTTTTTTTAATCAGTTCTCTACTTTTTTTCTAGCTCTAAGATCAGAAAAGCTATGCTTCCATGTAATGACTTTAAGATGTATTCCTTGGTTGCCTTTAGGGTGCACAAGGCAATGCACAAATATATCTGGCCTCCACTGTGTGGAAGCAATGAGAAATAGTAATATTATTCACTACCATCAGTTCCATACAAAAACCTCTGAAATGGGTTATTAGAACACATGGAGCTTAACTAACTTCATTGGTTAGCCAGTGGGATTTGCAAGGAGTGGCATCAATATATCTAGTCATTCCCAATGCTAGTAGTTAACTCACTAGTTAACCTCAGCAGGGCTGCCTGCCAAAATTGCAAGAACATTTCCCAGAGCCTTCAAGAAGCTTTGGCTTTATCTGTCTCCTGGGAAGAATATCCACATTTTTCCTCCACCCCTGCAGAGATGGAATACAGCAAACGATCCCAGTTTTGATATGCTAGTGGAATCAATAATATCCCTTCCCATTGTCCATTCAAATAGAGGAGATTAAGGCCAAAGTTCATTCACCCATAACGTTGAACAAGAAATGAATTGAAAGAGGTCCATGAAATGCCGAGTTGCATCCTGGACACAAAAATGCACCAGGACTAAATGCCTTGTGGTTCTCAGCACTACGTCTGAAATTTAGGCAGGAAGGTTGGTAGACAGTAGAACGGACAGTCCACCAACAAAACCTACTCCTGCCTCTGAGCTCCACCACCAGCTACAGATGCTTGAACGTGGCAAATTGGATTGGATCGGACCAGGGAAATACAACTCTGACTATAAGCATTATTATTTTAAATAATAAAATTACAGCCAGCTTTGCTTCCATATTTGTAGAAGACATGGGGCAGAATGCACATGAGCATGCACATGCAGAAAAGATTGATGGGGGTCTTACAGAGAAGAAGATAAATGATTCTACAAGAATATAGAAAAACCTGGAGGGGGGAATATTAATTGCACCTATACATTTGATAAATATTTATTTTTTGCAGAAGAAAAATGCATACTAGTTTAAACTGTCATTATGTGACCCTATATCCTATTTCTCATATTATTAGCAATACATAATGTGGTAGTTTATATTCAAAAATAAAACCAGAATGTATATACCTCATGTATTTATCTAGAAATAAACCAAGGTTACTATGGTTACTGAAAATCCATTACCTTTGAATACAGAATGAAAAAGTTTGACTTAAAGTGTGCACTATTTATTATAGTATACATCAAGAGCCTTCAGGGGGTTCTCTAACTGGACTCATTTTTCAGTGTCAGAAGTGACCCCCCACACTAGTAGCTTATGGGATGTGCCTGGCAAGAAATTTTTACTGGATGTATTGCTCCGTATCAACTACACATGCAGAAATGCCACATGCATAAAGACTTGCATAAGCAGAAAATGGACTGCAACTTGTTCAACAAGCTAAACTGTGGTCAGTTTAGGACCAATCAAATAAACAGGGATACTATGCCAGGGCAACTAACTGAATTAAGCTGTCTTAAGCTAGAGGCAGTTTTCGGTGTTATTGGACTGGGGGTGGGGGATGGAGTTGTGTGAGCAGATACCAACAGCACACACGCAGCATCACGATCTGGCACACAGCAGCAGCTGCCAAGAAAGCAGCTCCTTGGCAAGGTTCAGTGCAGGTTGGGCCCGGTGCCTGAACTGGTGAACCAATGCGGCACCAAGGAAAATTAAAAACAGAATCAGTTGCTACCACTAGGTAACCTCCTGGCTAGGAGCCATAATTGTGGAAATATTCTGCTGAAGACACCTGTAATGTAAAGCCAGCCTTGCTAATGCCATCATTTCGTTTGCCCAGGTTCTTGTAATAAAAATGCATTCTACTGCCAAGATTTCAAAGGTCTGATCAACTTAACCTTGCCTGTCTGCCATGTATGCAAAGCAAGTTTAATTTCCTTTGTGATTCAGTATTTAGTCACTTGACAAAAGAATATTCAAACTCTCACCTCACACCACTCAGGCTGCTTAATCTCTATTGCTAACTCAATTCTGAATGCTCTGCAAGGGTTTTAGAGGAATTTCTGAATTTCCATGAGATTAAAGTGTGGAGTATAATCCAATTAGGGTGTAGTCTGAAGATTTAAGCATATTTATCACACACAAAAACATAAACAGGACTGTATTGTTAACTGCTTAAAACTTTAGAATGCTTAGTTTAACATTTCTTTTTTCTGCATGAAAGGCATCATGATAATAGTTTCCCTGATTGGCTGTTACAAACCAAGCTTTTGTAAAATTGTCTCAAGTAGACTGGCCCAATTCCAAAAGGAGTTTGATTATTCCAGGTCATGTTTGAACTCAGAAGATCTGCTATGTCAAAGGATGAACAGGAATAAAACTGCAACCTATTGAATCCAGGAAATAAGAGTTTTTGTGAAACTGGATTACTCAGTAATAATCTGAGGATTTGCTCTGATTCTGTGTTCTGGAAATACTACATGCCTGTAGTTACACCACTAAAGCCTGAACTCTCTGTAGAGGGTAAGAATCCACCCCACATCACTCACAAGTGGAGTTGGCATGTACTCATGACGCTTCAACACTCCTGCCCCAGTGCTCAACATTTTCTGCCTCCTTTTTCCCCTTACCATAAAAGAGGGAGCAAACAAGAGCACGTTGGAACAAGGGAGGCAGGAGGTAGGAGGGTCCAGAATGTACGATGCCATGCATTCCCTAATCTCTGAAATCTTGCTGGATTCATTAATGATTACCCAACAGTCCTGCCCTCTTTTCAAATCCTTAAGCACTCTGAAATAGCTTTAAAGACGACAATCTTAAAACAGCGTACATTTTAGGAATTTTGTTAGCATAACAACATGGGCTGCGTGTTTGGGTATGTGCGTAGTTGTATAGCTACATGATATTGCATACAATGTCTCTAACTTAAAAAACGAATCCAAATGCATGCTGTAGTGTAAGTTTTTGAACTGTGGTCCACACGTGCAGAGTTAATGATGCATGTGATATATACCAGACTGATGTAACAGTTAATATTAAGTTTCTTCAAATTATATGATTTCTAGTGGTCAAAACACAGAGAAAATGATTGTCTATAAGGATTATATAAGTTTTATCTTTGGCTTCAGGGAAATTGATAGGCTATTGGAGTGCTTGTGAAGTTTCATTCATTGTGAAATTCATTGTGAATTTCAGTATGATTTGGTGATTCCAAGTTTTTTAATCTCTTCTTATAATACAGGAGATAGGAAAACACTCTGCACCTTGATAGACATCTGAGACATCTGCACTGTATTCTTTCTTTGCTTGGTATAATGGCCACCTCCAGAGGAAGGGATGAAGAGAAGGAATAGCATAACTGCATAAGGAAAGAAAGGACTGAGTGGAGGTAAAAACCCGGTACAGGTGTAGTCCACTGAACATCTATTGTAACTATTCATCGTCCATCAGAATCAGCAGTTCTTCACTCTACCTTGGTAATTGGATTTCATAATAAACATGCCTAAATCCAACCACTCTATCTTAAATGGATAGAAAAATATTTGGGGGGCACCATCCCTCTGGCCAGAGGCAGGAACTGCCCTCTCACTTTTAAAATTTAGAAAGCTTTTAAAACATGGCACTTTCAATGTATGATTGGAGACTCTAGTGAAAATGGAAGACGTATTTGAACTTGGGATGAAGCTAGTTGTTCTGATGTTATAAGGCATCACAAATTTTATGACTATATTATAGTTGGGATTTTTTTATCCGCACTCAATCGTTACCGATTCTGTGGCGACTGCTTGGACGAGTCCCTGCAGTTTTCAAGGCGAGGTGTTTCGGAAGTGGTTTGCCATTGTCTCCTTCCTAGAGCAGAGCCCAGCTGGCAAGCACAGAAGGCAGGGTTTCCATTGCTTCACGCCTTTTTCGGGCGTGCACGGCTTCCGCATTACCGGCAACTGCTCCCGTCTCCCGTGCAAGCGCTGCCAGCATTTTTCCTCCCACTGGGGTGAGAGTGCCCATTTATCTACTCATGTAAGTTTTCGAGCTGCTGGGTTGCCAGGAGCTGGGGAGGAAGCAGGAGCTCACTCTGCTGCATGGAGCTGGGCTCGAACTGCTGAAGTATCGACCATTTCTGGCCGGCAACTTTCAGCGTCATTAAGCCGCTGCGCCACCGCGTCCCCATCTTATAGTTTATAGTTGATTGTATATACAGTCGTGTGAAAAAGAAAGTACACCCTCTTTGAGTTCTATGGTTTTGCGTATCAGGACATAATAAAAATCACCTGGTCCTTAGCAGTTCTCAAAAGTAGGTAAATAGAACCTTAACACACACAATACTCGAGACCACCAAACTCCTAAAGCTTTGGCTTTTCTAGAGGTAGTCACACTTGCTGATGATCAATTGCTCAAGGGCATTTGATTAGCAGCACCTGGCTCCTACTTAGCCTCTTCATACCTATGGAAGCAGTAAGGGTGTACTTAGTTTTTCACACATGGCTTCTCGATTTTGGCTTTCTTTTTGTAAAATAAATGATGACATGGCGTAATACATCATGTGTTGTTGTTCATCTGAGGTTGTATTTACCTACTTCTGAGAACTGCTAAGGACCAGATGATTTTTATTATGTCCTGATATGTAAAACCATAGAACTCAAAGAGGGTGTACTTTCTTTTTCACATGACTGTATATTATGTTTATTATGTTGATTGTATATATATTATGTTTATATTATATTGATTGTGTATGTGTGTGTGTGTATAATGGTTTATGGATTGTATTATTTGATATTTTTGATAATTTGTTAATTCTTGTAATGTTATGTATTATATAGTGTTACAGTAAGCCACTTAAAGTCAGCTAACTTAAACATTTGTAATAAAAGCATTTTAAATAATCACACAAGTAAATAAGCGTTGAGTAGATCCTAACTTGAAAATAACACTAGTGAGAAAGTGAACCACCTTATAACATGAACAGAAATATCATGGACTAATAAGGCTGCTTTTAAAGGAACAGGACTAAAGTATAACAACCACTGGAAACCATACAGGGAAGTTTTGATTAGCCTCCACTTAATTAATGTATGTATATATTGCTCTTTGTTGGGTTGTAGAGGTTCTTTGAGCTTGGTTTTTCATTTGGCAGATATTTCACTACCTCTCTAAGTAACATCTTCAGTACAATAATGTTAGAGAATTGAGGTTTACTGGTTAGTTGTGGAACATATAAGTGCCTGCCCTACCACCCCTATACATGATTAGGGGGGCTGCATTGCTGGGGGCTGTTTTCTATGGGACCCACACAATATATACCCCACAATTTCATAGAAAAGTGTATATCCAACCAACACCATCACAACCACTCTAGGTAGCATTATAGGCCAACCCTATATATATCCACTCTGAATTCAGCGGGACTCCTGAATGAAGTGAGTATTGAACTGCAATCTTAATGAATTTCATAATCACCGTCTGCCTAAACCAGTAATAAACTCATTAATTCCAGTTGAGTTTGTAATGCCTAAATGCATTTTTAAAAAACCTCTAGACAATATCCTTGTTTAGTGAAGTTGCTTAAGCAACCATAACTACTCTGTATATTTGCTTTAATGCTGCTACCAAGAGCTTAATACCCACAGTGGCATCATCACACAAATGACACAATTATGTGCATCAGTTGTCTCATGATATTGATGCAAGTACATAAATTGTGCCATTTGGGTGATGACATCATGATGGACATGTTGCCTTTTGCCTCCTTTGCTGCCCATAGATGGCCATGTAGGTATGTATGCCCTGACAATTTAGATGATCATCTTATTCAGACACATAATGAAGTTATAAAAAAGGCTTTAATAGACCATACAATAAAATGTTGCAGTATGGAGTACTCATTTCCAGGGTTCCTCATAGTTAGCTATGACCTCTTCCAGAACAATCAGTTTTGAATTCCCTGCTTTTTGTTTTCATTTTCTGCCAATAGTGAAGCCGTCAGTCTGCTAGGCTATTTATAGGGAGGAGAGGGTGGGGGTGGGGCTTTTAAAGTTTTTTTGAGAATTGAGTTTCCTCATAAGTATATGCGACAGAGAATAGTTATGGCCTTGTTAACATATCACTCAATGACTAGTAAAAGGGGAATCTAATCCTTTATGTGGAGTCCTTGGGGTTCTCTAAGCTTGGTTGTTTTCTTGCAAACGTTTCATTACCCGGCTGGGTAACATCTTCAGTGCTAGAATGGAATGGGGTTTGCTCTCTGTTTATATACTGTGGCATGCCCTGCCAGTGTTGGTGGGGGTCTGGGTTTTGTTTTGTTTTTTCCTCTGGTAGTTCCTTGATTAGGGTATTGTTTACTGCTTGATTGTATGTCTGGTGGTAATCCTGGTGTTAATCTCTGCTTATCTGAGTGATGATTGCTGGTGAGGAGATGTTCTGGTCTTTTGTTTTCCTTTCTATTGTCTCTTTTGAATAGTGTGTAGATGTTGTTTATCTCTATGTCCCTGTTGATGGCTGCCTTGTCTGAATACCAAGCTTCCAATAATTCCCTTGCATTGTTGGATTTAGCTTGGTCTAAGATGCAGACAGTTTCCCAGTTGAAACTATGGTTAAGTCTGTCCATGTGTTGTGAGATCAAGGAGTTTTCATCATGTCTTCTGAATGCTAGTTGGTGTTCATGGATGCGGTCTGCAAAAACCCTCTTTGCTGATGACTGTGTGCTCCTGGTGCACAAAGGCAGGCTTGCATATAAGTCATTTACTGATCAGATGGGGAAAAGGCCTGGGTTTCTTTCGCAGCATCTTTGTGGCACTTGCATGGTTGACCTCGAGGTCTCTTCCCAGACTCCAGTACACTATAGCATAATTGGAAAGGCATACAGTGGTCATCCATTCTGATGACGTGTCCCACCCACATCTGTGCTCTGATAATCAGGGACACAATGGACTCCATGCGATCCAAGACCTTCATGTAGGAGACATGGTCTTGCCAATGAATGCCAAGGATGGAGCAGCGAGTGCGCATGTGAAATTTCTCCAGTTGTTTGATGTGCCTTCGGTACAGAGTCCAGGACTCACATCCATATAGGACATAAGGGATAACCACAGCTCTGTAGACATTCAGCTTTGTGGAGATATGGATGTTGTGTTGATAGATTGCTCTAGTTTATAGCCGCCCCTGGCCGGCCTTGCTGATCCTAGAGTCAATTTCTTTGTCCAAAGACCCATCACTCAAGATGATGCTTCCCAAGAATCTGAAGCTGTTTACATTTGTCAGCTGGGTGTCATCAACAGTGATTTTTGGTTCTATGGGGTTGGAATTTGGCACAGGCTGGTAAAGTACTTCAGTCTTGTTCAGGCTAAGAGTCAGGCCAAAGAGCATAGCAGCATCTGAGAATTTGTTCAGCTACAGATGACTGCCTTTGTGCACCAGGAGCACACAGATATCAGCAAAGAGGGTTTCTTGGATGACTGTATGGAGGCACTTCATCTGTGCCTTCAAGTGGTGAAGGTCAAAGATGTCCAATCGGTGCCTGATGTAGATTCACTCCTTCAGACCCTGGACAGCATGTGACGACATGCAAGCAAAGAACTGATTGAACAGGACTGGGGCTAGCACACAACCCTGTTTTACCCCATTGGAAATGGCAAATGCAGCTGATGTATCACTGTTGTAAAGATCCTGTTCCTCGTGGAGTAGCTAAATCAACTTCATGAATTTCCTTGGGCATTCATAACATCTCAGGATGATCCAGAGAGCCTCCCTGTTTAATGTCAAATGCCTTTGTCAGGTCAATGAAGACAGAGTAAAGAGGCTTGTTCTGCTTGATGCACTTTTCCTGGATTTGCCTGAGGACAAATATCATGTCTGCTGTACTCTGTTCTGGCCAAAAGCCACACTGTGCCTCTGGGAGGTTCCTTTCCAAGACTCTTCAGGAGAATGTGGGCAAAAAACTTGCCTGCAATGGACAGCAGTGAGATACCCCTGTAGTTTCCACAGTCTGAGTGCTTCCCTCATTGTGGTTCTCTACAAAAATAAGGGCATCACGGAAGTCATCAGGAATCTCCTCTGTGGACCAAATGTTTTCCAAGATGTCTTGGAATGCCTGTAAGGTATTTGGGTCTAGTGCTTTGTAGATCTCAGCAGGAATGCCGTTCTGTCCTGTTACTTTGTTTGAGTTCATCTGTGAGATTACTTTCTTGATCTCATCTGTAAAGAGAGGCAGGTCTGGGCATCCAAGATTAGCAGCTGAGGAATCTCCTGTAAGACATCAGGATCAACTCTGGATGGCCTATTGAGTAGGTCGGAAAAGTGTTTAGCCCAGCGGTTTTTCAGACCTTCCTGGTCTTTGATCAGGCTCTACCCATCAGATGACAGCAGGGAGAAACATCCTGATTTAGAAGGACCATAAACTGACTATGGTGCTGAAGAACTCTCTGGTGGCATGCATGTCTGCATAGCATTCCACCTGCTCAGCCTTTCTCCGCCACCACTCGTCCCACATTTCTCACAATTTTGTCTGTATTTTGGACTGCAGGTGCTTAAACCTGTCTTTGAGACAGATGATGGATCATTCTGCTGGTCTGCATAGGCCTTGTTCTTGGCCTGGAGGGCTGCTGAAATGGTCTCATGATTTTCATCAAACCAGTCTTGATGCGCCTGGGTTTTCAGTCTGAGTACAGTTGTTTCAGTCTGTGTGATGACATCTTTAAATTGCATCCACTTTTCAGAACAGATTCCTACAAGTGGTAAATTTCCAGAGAGTTTTTCGTTAAGTACATCTTGGAAATGTTGGACTTGGCCTTGGTCTTGCAGTCTGCCAATGTTGAATGACTTGGTTGCTTATGATATAAAGGGGCTATGTGCAGGTTGAGAACCAACTGGACCAACCTGTCATCTGTCCAGCACTCAGCACCTTGCATGGCTTGGGCGATGGTGATGTTTTTAAGGTTGTGCTGATGTACTATGACAAAGTCAAGTAGGTGGCAATGTTTGGATCTGGGATGCATCCAGGTAGTTTTGTACTTGTTTGTAAGTGTGAACATCATGTTAGTAATGCAGAGGTTGTGTTCGGCACATTTGCTCAGAAGCAGCAGGCCATTGCTATTTAGTTTTACCACCTCATGTCTCCTGAGGACTCCATCCCATTTGTCATTGTCTGTCCCCACTCTGGCACTGAAGTCACCCAAAATGATGAGTCTGTCACTGATGGAGGTTGTTCAAATAATCTGGTCCAGGTCTTTGTAGAAATCGTCCTTGTCTTCGTTTGGACTCATGAGAGTTGGTGTGTAGGCACTGACAATGGTGATATATCGGGACTTGCTGAGAGGAAAGCGGAACTTCATAATGCACTCATTTATTCCAGTGGGTAGGGTAGAGATGTTCTTCAGCAGAGCAGTTTTGATTGCAAAACCCACTCCATCAGTCTGTGGATTCCCTTTCCAAAAGAAGGTATATCCACTTGCTACTTCCTGTAATGAACCCTTGTCTGCCAGCCTGGTCTCACTGAGTGCAGCAATGTCAGTATTATAATGGTGAAGTTCAGCTGCTATGAGTGCTGTTCGTCTTTCAGGCCTTGACACCTTATCTCTATCCAGCAAGGTGCAGATGTTCCAGGCTCCAAAAATGAGTTTTGTTTTTCATGATGCTTGACTGCTAAGGAGATAATTTGCCAGCCATGGTTAGCTAGCCAGATGTTGTGGAGTGGGCAATGTTTAGGGTACCTTTTCTAACCCCCTCCCTCAAGTGAGGTGGGCAGTGCTATCCTAGAAGGGCTACCCAGTCACCTTGGATGCTGCCGGACATCTCTGCTGCTCCAGGTACTGAGATGAATGACCACTGGTCCAAGGGCCACCCATGTGCAGATTTGTGACTACAACAGTCAGTGGTCATCTCCACCTGTTGCTTCTCCACTCTCCCATCACTGCACGGCTCAATGAATTAGGTTTGGACTGAGATGAATTGTAGATGAATTGTAGATGAAGATGAACTGCACAACAGAAAGCTGTGTGTGATGGAGTTTTAAGTGGAACAGCCATTGCACAGGGGCAGTCCCACTCTCTTGGCATAAGAGATCTTAATCCAGTAGCATGGACAACCGTTATGGCTGGAGACCTCTCCTGCTGCAGTGGATGGCCAGGATGTCTAAGTGTCTTGTTGTGCTCTTAGTGCTCCACAGTGCCTGCTGGACCTGCCTTCTTGACCATTGGACCATTGATTGGTCTCCTCCGCTCAATCTGCCAGGGCTAGATTTCACATGCTGGGATAGACAAATCCCCTACTCCACCCAGGGTCGAAGATCCATCGATTACCCTCACTTGGTTTGGCCTGTCTGCCAAGACAGTTTACCTGGGTGTGGCTCCTGTGTGTGTTACAGCTTCTTGGAGAGCTGAGTGTCAGGTGGGAGCCAAAGGTGAACAAGCAGCCCTAGAAAGGGCATGGCAGGCCCCTCTACCAGAGGTGTGACCCCTCCCTGGACAACCCATACACACTTAGCTAACATGTGTAAGCAATGGCCTATTATGTCCCACACTTGACTCAATCTGAAGTTTAATTCTGAATGGATAATCAGGCAAACCTAGGGGAAGGTCTATATGGTAACCTCTGGTGATTATGTAAATTTTCTCCCCAAACAACTCACCTTTGACAATAAACTTGGTTTCATTTCCAGTATAAATTTGTTGAGCTTCCATATATAAAATGTACCGTGTTATTATCCCATTTGGTGTTTTTGGAGGATCCCAACTCAACCATAAAGATGTGGGGAATGAAACAGCTATGGGTGGCTGGACATTTTGTGGAGCTGTAGAAAGAAATAAAAAAATACGTTAAAAAAGATGGCTTCATGATCAGATGAGATGTATGATTTAGAACCATATGTTTTAGATTACTTACCTTTATATGTATGCAAATATTTCAAAATATAAAACTGACTTTTATTTTCGGTGCCTTTGAATCAGTGTCAACTCCTAGTGACTGTCTAGACTAGGCCCTGCAGTTTTCTTGGCAACATTTTCAGAAGTGGGTTGCCTTTGCCTTCTTCCTAGGGCTGAGAGAGAGTGACTGGCCCAAGGTCACCCAGCTAGCTTTGTACCTAAGGTGGGAGTAGAAGTCTCCCAGTTTCTAGCCTGGTGCCTTAATTAAACTGGCTCTCAACATGTATTTAGAGTGCACTTAAGTAAATGAATTCTGTTTTTCTAGTTTGACCAGTGTACAAAGCACTGTGTGAGAAATAGCACAATATGCAGACTTATAATTAACTACATAACTGTTCTGTAGAAAGAAGAAATTTAAAGTAGCAGCCAGGAAGCTTTGTAAGGTCTTGTCAGCATGGAAGATGATCTCCCAAATGTCATAGCTGCATTCATTGAACTTGGTGATGTCTTTTGCATTCTCCCAGTAGGGGTCAACTTTGTGAATCTGAGAAGATAATCTGATTGTTCACAAGTTTT
The DNA here is from genome assembly GCF_059951505.1 of Python bivittatus. NCBI lineage: Eukaryota > Metazoa > Chordata > Lepidosauria > Squamata > Pythonidae > Python > Python bivittatus. The sequence continues at coordinate 111,435,511 of NW_028277030.1, read as the reverse complement.
CTGTATACCATCAGGCAATATTGGTTAGCAATGTGCATGCTAAATGATGCATGCGGAAATGATAGCTGAAGCATATGATTGTTGTCAGTCTTCTGATATCTTCAATGTATTTTTACTATGCATGCAATATGAGCATCTCCAAACAGAAATTGCTTACATTGACTTTGTGTCCAACCCTTTGCAGGGGTAAAACCTACTCTCTCCATGGCTTTATTTGATTTTTGTGAAGGAAAAAAAAAATCATTATATAATGACAATGTTTGCATAAATGCAATTATTTTCTCAATCACTTGTAGAATGCTTGTTTTGACTATATCAATCATTTTGAAAGGAAATAAAAGCTTCCTGTTTTGTTTTGTTTTGTTTTTTTAGAAAATCTGACTCCAAATATAATCATGTTAACTAATTTTGATTATAATTCTGGAACTGCATATTTATGTATTAGTTTTTGTCATAGTGATCCACAAATAATCTAATTCTTATTGACAAATGGTAGTAAAGCATTAAGTTATCAATTTACTAATGTACCTGAGAGGGTATTTAGAATACTTTTGGAGGTGCTAACTGGATTTAGGGATTTAGAATAGGACTTATCTGAACAGATAATTAAAGGGTACATTTTGAAGTAGAAGAACAAACTGTGAATGACATCTGAGAAGAGTTCACAAAGATATTCATAAAACTAAAACTTCTTACAAACAGCGCCCCCCCCCAATTCATGTTAAATGGGAATATGTGAAAATCATCTGTCTCAAGCACCAATTTAGATATTTACACCTATTTAGTTCCACATGATATATCATATTTCCAAATACTGAAAGTCTCACATTTAGCCAAAAGCAAGAAATACTTATTTCAGAGCTGTTACTTCCTAATAGGTTAAATGATTAATTACCAGCTAGGTACATCAACTATTAGTAACAAGAACTTTCAAAATCTGGTCCCATATTTTTCTAGAGTATACTGTTCCAAATTATGTATTATTCCTGTACAAAGCCTATGAGCTCACCAATACTACTATTGAGAAAAGGCTAATTTTGTACATTTAATGGATTCACAGCTTGTGAAATTCATAATCAGCCCTCTGGAACATGGAAGAACCTTGGGACAGAAGCAGAGTATAAACTGGGAGCCTAGAAAGAGAATCAATTGACATCCAGAGTAACTTGGATGTTTCAAGTTTTCCATTCTGACAGAAGTTAGCGGGACTAACAGGTACAAGACCCAGAGCTATTATAAATCAGCTAAATGCATAAATGAATGCCATCTAAACTTACAGCGTCCCTCAAGCTTCTATGAAATAAACATGTAAATCTTTTGAACTTTGATCTTCACCTGAGTTAATCTTTCCTCTTGCTTGTAAGCATGAGCACTTGTTTGAGCTTAAGATTCCCTACTGATTTGAGCTGGAGTCAAAGACTGAACTAATTAATTCCCATTTAGATGAAAGGAGGATGGCCAAATTTGTGAAACAACCATGCATAAATCTGCTCTGGGCAATCTATACCTCTGTGAAAAGGACTCTACCATCAGTTCCCATATGTACACATGAGTTTGGGTTTGTCTGTGAACAAGAAATATTTACCAATGGACTGCAGAACTGGAGGTTCTTTTAACCACCAGCCAGTGATAAGAAAGTGGAGGTGCCTATTGTATCCTGTAATTATTGCCTTCTCCTTAAATTGAGATAAGGATTATAGGAAAGTATGTGTTTTACTTCTTTTGAACATCTATATTTATTGGACATTGTCCAAGTTATTAGTCGTTTAGGACTGAACTGTGTAGTAGCTGAACATACAATAAACTGAATATGGAAAAAAAATTATCTTTGGCAATTGCCACATAGTTTATGAATATTTTACCTGATTCTGACATAGCATCATTCTCTAAAAGATATATATTTTCTATATAAACTTTTAATCAATAACCAAAGTAATGTTATTTCATGAGGAAAACTCTGGATTTAGATTGGCATGAATTTAAAAACTAAGTTATATTATGTCCTTTTATGTTTAAGCTTATGTTTAAGTCCTGCAATTTTTTTTGAGAACTCTTCAATAATTGATGCACAGAAGTTATTGAGATGGTCTCACTGTAAAGACAGAGCTGGGACACATTTTCTCTTCCTTGCAGCTCTCGTGGTTAATGCCAGCTTCAGAAACTATAATTTAAGCTTGTAACTTTTAAGTTTCAAGTACAACAGATTAATAAATGGCCCAATTGGCATTTTGAGGTTCCATCAGGCTGAAATAATTGTTGCCTGTGCTGGTGTTTAGCAGTTAAAAGAGACCATGGAAATCAACCGTTTGATTCTCAATTTCATACTGTGCCATACAATCAATTCTTTTTAGTCAGACTGTCTCTAGATTTACTTCTGAGCCATAGTAAAATGAGGAAGCTTTCATTAATCTTTCAGATGCTTCATATTAATGACAAGGCTCTTGCATGAACAATGTAACAGCAATTAAAAAGCCCATTAATCTGCATTACAGCTATTAAAGATGCATGTCATTAAAGGGTATGGAGTTTGATTCATTTTAGCACCCCCCAAAAAATGGAGCAATTATGGTCTGGCAATGCACTTTGTCATCAAATTAGGTTGGGGTTTTCCAGCAAATGGCTTTGCAGCATTTAGCTCCTTTCCTATTTTATTATTCATGACTGAAATGTGGAAGTCAAGACCTTTGAAATTACTTTACCTTCTTGTGGAGTGGAGATGTTCAAGGCATGTGAGCTCCCGGTACAGCCTGCCAAAGTGCAAGCCATTAGGGTTACAGCATAGTTTGCAAACGGACGCAAACCTGTCAGCAGGCCTGCAACAGAAAGAATCCATGCTGGGTGTACAATAGGCAAAGATAGCATGCAGATATATCTTAAGATAATTTAACACAACAGTGAGTCTAATTATACATTGTATGTTTATAACAGAGACAAATGTGTTGAGCTTCAGCTAAGAAATTTTGCTAGCCTCTTGAGGTTCCAGGGGGGTTTGATCTAAGCAGGACACTTCAATTTCACTTTCATCCTATTGAAATACATTGTTATTTAGATACAGGTTGTAATAACTGTTTTCAGTGTTACAGACCATTCAAGCTAGTGAAACACTATACTTTAGATATGATTTTAAAGAGGTGTGTAGAGAGTTACTGTATTAATTCCTGATGTTGTATTTTATTTTGTATCGAGCCTCCTTAGAGGTGCATAACAAATATAGTATTATTATTATTTAGTTGTTTGAAAACTATGAACAAATAAGTCTGAACGTGCAAGATAAAATTAGATTGTGCCCAGTGCCTTATCCTTGACTTCCCTTTATTAATCAGCCTGTGTACTTTATGTAGAACCTGTGCCATGCTATCTATATCTTGTACTTCAGCAGAACACAGAGGGCATCTTGTCACTTGATAAGACATTAATTGTGTGATTGCAATTAACATGCACATTTGTGTAACTATCAGCCACAGGAAAGTCTGAAGAGCCTTTCCTTACTAGAAGCACAAAGCTTCATTTAACATTTATTTCTTTAAAGTGCTTTTGCTCTGCTCTTTGTTAAACCAGCCCCCCAACTTGCAAATATCAGGACCAAGGTAATTCCTGCCTTTAAGTTTGCAATGCAAAGGTATAAGAAAAAGTTGATGGGAGGGAAAAATAAAGCCAATTCTGAAGAAGTTCTCAGTTCTTAAAAGTATAGTGCTCATTATAAACCAGGTGAGATTGAACTATTCAGGTGGCACAGATGCAAAGAATCCATAGCAAGTGTACTTAACTGTCTCTGAATGCAAACATTTTTTACTTGATTTTGAGCCAAAAAATATTTAGCTCCCTGTTGAGGCATAATTCATTTTGCCAAATCAAGCCATTATACCTGAAGATTTCTCTTATTTTCCCAAATACATTTTTGTAACCAACTTTACCAAATGCATGAATATATATACATACATACATACATACATACATACATACATACATACATACATATTTGGTGCAATTTTTGAATCAAGAAATATTTCTGAAATAGATGCTAGTATATTTTGTGCATTCCTCCCCTTTTTTGGGGGGGGGAGGGTCAATTTGTGCTGCAACTCATACCATCTCACTTGAAAAGAAATCAATGACAGATTTCTCCAGTGAGTGATAATGCCTGATTTGTATTTAAATATAGTGGGAAACGTCTAGAGGAACTAAGGCTGCTACACTACTGTCATCCATTAGGGTTTCTATCCTTAGACCAGGCTGGAATGAATTTAAACAGCCAGTAAAGTACCAAAAAAAAAAAAAAAATTAAGCTAAGAGAGGCTACAACAACAATATGTTGCACAAGAACAAGTGATTATAGATTGGAAGGTAGTTGTTCAAATACATAAGGCATAATAGTAGATTTCTGTAGCATAGGACTGCACTACTGTTTATTTAAGATGACCTATGAATACACTTTCCATCCAGGGGTATTCACTACTTCTAATTTAAAATCTTCCCTTTTACAATTCTTATGATCAATATAACAGCTGATGGGCTTCAGACTTCCAAATAATGTGCCCATATTCTCAGATTGCATAGACTGAAAAAACAAATTCCTTACAATCTAATTAGATGGTCATACAGTACTTATAATTAAATGCAAATGTAAGATACTTTATCACAGAATGCAAGGACAACTGGGCCATTGTGATTTTTTTTAAGGTTCTATTGCTTGCCTATTTTGGATTCTGGTGGAAAAGCTAACACAGCTTTCAGATTGTCAGCTGAATAGAACTGAACAGATTTGATGGCAGCAAAGCACTGAGATTTCTTCATTATTATCAACTCTGAAAAAGTAAAATGGGACCTTGCAATTGGTTTACTGTCACCTGAACTCTAAAAAGTGACCTAAAAGTTTCACTGCTATCAATTCCCCAAAATATCAAGTCACTTGTACAAATTATATACATTCCGAGTCATTTTTTTGTTCCACATTGAAACTGGATTCATAACAAAACTACCAGGTCTGTGAAATAACTTCCAAGGAATTGAGGTATCCTTCTAGATAGAGAAATCTGCTGGGACAGAATCACAAAACTATTTCAGCAGTTAAAAATTGGAGAACCCCTACCCAAAAAAACTCTTTTCTGCAACCTTCAAAAGCCGCTTCCAATCAAAGTGGATGAAATTAATTAGTGTGATTTCTTCATACTTTGAGGTAAGAAACAAAAACAGTAACAAAAACCCCAAAAGAAAAAAAGAAAAACTTAGAATTCCTCCTCCCCCAAAAACAAAACAGAAAGGAACAGAAAATCCTATTCTCTGGCTTTACCCTTGCATGTTATATAAACCTGCACACCTAGGATCACTCCCAAACAAATGAAAGGGTTTAAGTGTAACCCTCAGCTATCAAAAGGTTGCCTGAATATGCAGCAGATCCTCTACCCCTATGAGACTTATAAGTACCTGAAAGATCTATTCAGATCTGATAGGGACCTGTCCATAAGAACCAAATCATTAAAAAATGAAGAAATGAAAATTTGAGTTTTATTTTATATTCTAACAAGTGTAATTTGTTTTCTTGAAAACCGAATTATTATTTTAGAAGCCAGCACCAAACAATACTTTCTCCATCTTTCCCCTCCCTTCCTTCCTCCCTCCTTCCCTTCTTTCCTTCTTTCATTTTCCTCAGATAAACTAAAGTAAAGCTTCAAGGTTTGTCTTTCTAAACAGATATTAAATTAAATATTACTAATAATTAAATACAGCCTATTTCAATAAAATTGAAAACTTGCTTTGCATACCAAATAGGCATCATTGCTGCGTTTGAGTTCAGTTCATTGCACACTCTTAACTTTACATCCATATTTAACAAATGACATTATTCAGTTTCATGGGGTCATTGTGTCAAAATGTCTGTATTAGATTTTTAATTTACTTCCAAAGGTTTCCATCATTGGGGAGAAAAAGAGGTACCTTCAATTTACTGATTTACTATCCATAATCTACCATGTGGATTTTTTAAAGACTGCAACTTTTGGCATAATCTAATTACAAAGAGAGTGAAAGAAATTCCCTGCCTCTTGGTTTGTTAATGCAAACTGCATGCTCAATGACTTAAAAAACCATTTTTGTTTAAAAGACCAATTATATATACTGGAAATTGTTCAAATTGTTCAGAGGAGAATAAAGTTAGACGGGGGGGGGGGGACTTCAGGTCCTATTTTTTATGTTTATTCCTAGGTGAGAATTTGCATTTGATAAATTATGTAAAATAAAACTATTTGACAGATAATTGCTTCAGAAGTCATACTTTTTTTTTTTTTAACATCAATGATAATATTCTTATAAGTAGCATTTTCATATATGCTGCTTTTAACCTGAAGGCCCAAAGAATCCTTCCGCTTTCAATATCTTACAATCTATCCAATTATGATCCAAACGCTATCCAGAATATAACTATGTGGAGCTCCACACACATTGGTGGTGAGCTCCAACATGTGGGCTTTCCTGCCTAGGCCTAGCCAACATAGAATGGAGCCAAGTATTCAGGGATGGTGATTTCTGAGACATCATATCCCACACCCCAATACTCACTCAGCTCTTACAACTGATGGACAATTACACTTTATAGTAAAATTTTATAGTGAGTTTTTTTTCCTCAAACATGTTATAACATCACTCTCATGACAATGCATAATTCAATTTGCTCTGTTGTAAATTAACACGTGCATGATACCTCAGTGATGATCCCAGTAGTGGGGGCTGCCTTTATGTGCAGGATAGGCAGGCGCTGAGTATAAATTTCAGTGACTGACTGGAGCGCTGAGCAAATGAGGAAGTAATGAGAGCAGAGCAGCCAGTTCTTTAATTGAATTAAAAGCTGGGGTGACACGAATGCAGACACCTGTCCAATTACAGACAGGCCAAGGTGTTTACCATTGCTGTACAAGTGATTTGAAGATGACAGAAATCTTTCCGCCCACAGATTAACATAATGAAGGAGAACCGATTACAGCAGAAGCCAGCCAAACAGCTTGGTTGGCAGCTGAGAGAGGAAGAAAAAGTAGCTTACCAAACTACAGAGAAGAAAAATGGCATTTTTTTGATACAGCAGTTCCTGTACGTTTAAGGGTAAGTCCAGAGACCTGTGTTCTGCTGATTGCCCTTGTCATTGCAGGGGCAGGGAGGGGAAGCAACAGAAGTTTGTGACTCAGATGCGACATGGAAGCGATCCTGCAAAACCTCCCACACAGTCCATCTCATAATCACACCTGATTTTTTCAGGACTAGAGAGATGTCCTTCTTTGGACACTTTCTGCTCACTTCCCTTAGGAATAGTTAAAAAAAAAAAAACAGCTTTAAAGGGTTTAAAAGAAAAGGATCTAATGGCAAGAGTACCAAACAATTGTTAAAAAAGGCATCCAAGCAGAAGTTATTTTGAAACACAATTATTGGGACACAATCTGTATAGTAGCAAAATCAAAGCAAATCAAATTAAAAACAAGCATATTTAAATGAAATCTAAATATAATGTGTGGGTTAAACAGAACAATGAGAACATAAACAATAATTTGTGATAATAGGATCTTAATAGCACTATTTAATTCTGCAAAATAGCACATATTGGACTGGGCTAGGAGATAGGACTATAAGAAGGGGTACAGCTATTCACTTAATTTTTCTCAACAAGTTGAAAATGCTCATTATTTATATAAAAAGTCATGCAGTTAACTAATAATTGGTCTGATTCAAAATGATCAAGTGAATAGCTTACCCAGTTCAGTTCAGCCAACAAAAATCAGAGATGGGGCTACATGTAGAGAATAAGGAGGATGACCTTGACAGAGATATACGAGCTCTGTTGTCTAGGCAAAAAAGGCTGAAGCATTTTTTAAGTCCAGGACATTGAGATAACACTTGGAAGCAGCCCAGACAGATGCTCCCTAATTCACTGGAGTATAAGGAGGAGGAGGAGGTATAGCACAATCAGACTTGCAAGATTCTGTTATTATAGCTAATCTCAATAAAAGTATCAACGCAGACTTCTCACTAAAGGCACAAATGACCAGGCTCAAATTATCCTACTTCAGATACATTATGCAAAGACCTAGCTCTCTAGAGAATCCTCTGATGCTGGGAAAGGTGGAAGGAAAGAGAAGAAGAGGACAACCAGCAGTAAGATGGATGGACTCAGTTACAGTGGTGATGGGTGTATCATCAGAAGACCTGAAAGACCAGGTTAGGGAGAGATTGTCATGGAGAAAATCTATCTACTGTATGTGGTTGTTAAGATTCAACACTGACTTGATGGCACATAATCAATCAATCAATCAATCAATCAATCAATCAATCAAATAAACTAGTTTTAGCCATCCTGGGGGTTGATTTCATGGTCTGATCTACCTAATGGGGACAACACTGTGAGAGATTCTTTGAAGCAAGAAGTTATTATCCAGACTTAGGTACTCTTCTACCATGTTCCCAGAGCTTAAATTTGCAAAGGAGACAATTGCAGGAGTCATAATGGCTTTTGTAGCCAGTGGTATCAGTTAACACCAAGGGAAGTGGGAAGTGATGTTCCAGTAACCTTCAGCCTCTACTGTTTCTTCCCAGCAACCCTGAACACTGGTGCTTCTGCACACTGGTGCTTCTTTTTTAGGAAAGGAACATTGGCAGAGAGGGCCTGCCAAATAATCCCTTAGGTATTTGCAGGAGCAACGGATGTACCTGGGCATGAAGAAGATATTCACCCCCCCACATTTTTGAGGGCCAACATCTAGTGACATGATATCATCTAGTTTATCACGGTGAAATCACAGAATGAAAACAGGAGCACAATACCCATATCAGTCTATTTTTGATCCATGTCAGTTTGTTCTACGTGTTCCATTCAATTTCTGCATCAACCCAGTATTTTTCAAAAGAGACATATACAGACATTTGGATTTTTTACACACATTTTTATAAAAGGCACATTTTATGTGCAATGTTTGAGCCAAAAACTGCATGGCAGAATTTGGAGAAATGCACATTCCGGTGATACTTTCCTAAATTACTCCAGGGAATGTGCATTAAGTCCATTCATTTAAAAATGCACACCAACTGGAATTCTTCCTCACATGTGGTGAAGAAACAGTACAAATGCTTCCAAAGGAATGGTATATTTAGACTATAAATGCATGCACATTAAAATAGAAAATGAAAAGTGTCACTTGGCTTCAGAAGAGACATTTTCCTCTTCCTTTGAAAGGCCACCTCAAACATATCAGGGTACAACAAAATCAGTGCAGTTCTATATAATGTTGCAGTGTCATCCCTACATTCAGTAGAATTAAATACCTAAAGATCATCCATTATAAATTAAATAGCTCCTTCTGATGTATTCTAAAACCATGCAAATGTCACATTTAGATATTTGATTGATCCATTTGCTGGATGCAGATAGCTGAAATGTATTGTTGCTTCTCTTTTCTTTATCCTACCATACTGTGGTAAGTGAATCACACTTTTTCAGTGTTAAGCGTTAATGCAAAACGCATTAGCGCTTAGTGGTGAGATCTCCGGATCAGCTGGTGCCAAAGAGCTTAATAGAGATGCCAACACTCCTGCATTACATGGGATCCTAACACTTTGAAAACATCAATAATGCTTACTTTATGCTTATTGAATGCACTTTCAAAGTGCTCCTTTCCATCACTAGAAGATTAGAGGCAACTTCTATGATGCCACTCTTGACCCTGCTCTGACACTGTATCTTCTGCTGCATTTACATTAGATTATCTGATAGCGCAAAAGCTATGGCCAGAGAATCCAATTTTCCTTTTATGCTAAAGCTGACTTTATGTTTGTGCAGCTGAGACAAAAAGACTAAGACTGTTACGGTAGAATCAGTAAAAATCAAAATGTTGTTAGATTTTTAAGATTTGTCAGTTGGAACTTCAAAGGTGATGGATTGGTATGTGTGTGTGAGCTTTTGAGTCAGTTTTGACTCCTGGTGACTGCCTGGACAAGTCCCTGCAGTTTTCTTGGCAAGTGGTTTGCCATTGCCTTCTTCCTAGGGCTGGGACAATGACTGGCCCAAGGTCACCCAGTTGGCTTTGTGCCTAAAGCAGGGCTAGAACTCGCGGTCTCCCAGTTTCTAGCCTAGTGCCTTAACCACTACACCAAAGTGGCTCTCTGATGGATTGGTATACATAAATGTAAAGAGTCAAGAGAGTTAAATTCTTCCAGAATGCTTGGGACTTATTCAAAACCACTCTAGAATGCATATAGCAGATCAGAAAGCTACTACTGAGACCAAACACTGACAACAAAGCTTTTAGAAAAAGAAGAAATCTTTAGAAGATTGAAATGGTATCCACCACCCCACCACCCACTCCCAGAGGAGGAGGAGGAGGAGAGGAAGAGGAAGAGAAAGAAGAACTTCAACAGAAGAAATGGAAGAACATAACAATGGATTCAAAGAATGACACCTTCTTGACAGAGCTGTGCGGTGTTTCAGACTCAAAGGCAAAAAGGTGCTTTGGAGCACAGGCTACACAGGGATATACCTGTCGGCAACTCCTTAAATCAAACTCATTTATCTCTGGGATTGAGCTGCAGCTGTGGATGAGAGTTGCCCAATTCTATATAAAGATGCAGCTGACCTAACAATGAACAACCAAGAAAGAAATCTTGCAATTATCAATTAAATGCTTTATCAGAAACCTGATCTGCCCAATAAAGTTGTCTGTTATAGTTCTTCCCTGCTCAGAAGTTGAGATTGGAGAATACTGAGATAGGAAGGAAAACAAAAACAAAAAAACCCCCCAGCACTGGGCATTTGTAATATTAGAGAACCTCATAGCAAATCTCATTCTCTGCAGTTGGTAATCTGTGGACCTCTCAGATCTTTTGCTGTCCTCCTAGAGAGTGTCCTTTAACTCTGTCAAATGGATCAATGTGTAATCTGGGAAGTATGAACTGCCTGATATCTCCAAATTATTAGAATTATTTTTCATTCTACAACTGATAAGGATTGTAGAGTACATAAAGTTATGTCTTTTGTAAATATAGAAATCAAAGATTATTTCCTGACACTTTCTGAGTTTACACATTTGAGAAAATGTTACAGGAAATATCTTCTCAGTAAATGTATCAGTCACATTTTCTGCACTGAAGAATGTATTTTTTGCTGAGAATATCACTTAAAAGTGGGTAGAAGCTGGCACACTGATGGCATAGCATATGAAATTATTTTACTCCTAATTTTCTAGTGTGTCCTCATGTAAGGAGAGCAGAATACTGCATCTTCCACACAATACCGTAGGCAAAATCAGAGAAAAGTTACAATACTTCCATTGTACTAGCGATTAGAGTGATTGCAGCATACAAAAGAGATGGGATGGGGACTTTCTAACTTCGACAATCAAAGGAAAGATTTAACAGAGGATAGCAACTGAGCTTTGTTCATAGCCAGTGATGGCTCACAACCAGGATATCAAAGCTCTGGCTGTCCCTTCTTCAAAGGTAGGCTTTAATACTGAGACTTGATGCTCCCTACTTTGTTACCTTTTCTATTATCCTTTCCAATGGGTTACAATGAATTATAATTTTGTTCTTCCCTGCTTTGATCTTTTTCCTTGACAAATTGTGTCTCTTTCAGGAAGATTACAATGCAACTGTGTGATATTGTTCCCACTGTCTGACCCAGATCAGCCTGGTAAAAGGCACCCAGAAGGGCCATACTAACCTCCTGGTACCATACAGGGGTTGGGGTGGGGGGTGACAAGCTGTTTTCTGTTCTATTCTGATCCTGAACTCCTGTGTAATTTTTACAACTGTTTTATTGGATTTTTAAGTAATTGTATTGAACTTTAAAAATTTAATTTCCTTTTAAAAAAAAAAATAGTCTCATCTCTCCTTTAGCATTGTTGATTAAAGAGAAAATGCAAAATAGTGCAAGTCATTACCTAGATATTGTAGTGATTGTTTTTTTAAAAGACATTTAGTTAAATTTTATAGTATTACAGTATTATTTTGATGTACTTCACCCTGATAGTTTTATAGCAAATAGTAATATAAAACCTCCTATATAAACATAAACCAGGTAGCCTGAGTTATTTCAGTCCAGAAATGAAGTCATTCAATGAACTGTATTTGCATAGACATCAGAAATGTTGAAACAGGGTACAACTAGTAGGATGCAAGTATCTGCGTGGAGGAAAGGAAATAAATGTGAGAATTTTGATTTGGCAATACCGATTGTTAGAATGTGTATTAGATAACACAATGGTAAATATTGAGCACCAAGCAGGAAAAGCTTTTTTCCACCTGCCTGGCTGCAGATCTATTTCACTGAGGCTTGAAATCTCATTTGCAAAAGAAGCAAAGTTCAGGTTAAGAAACGTCCAGGAAAAGTATTCAGGAAAGTCATTACCCCCTTTGGCATACAGGCATGTGACTCTTCAGCAGATACTGTATACCCATACATGTAGGACTTGCTAGAATCACTGCATACAAATGCAACCACTGTTGTGTTTCAATCCCAATTTCATTTGTCCTTCACTCTTATCTCAGAACAGCTGAAATTCATTTAAAGATTGGATAAAAAGTACTTTACCTGATGAAGGAAGAAGGTAACAAGAAGATAATTTAGACCACATTATGTCCCAATATCACCAACTAGATGGCCAAGAGAAGCCCACAAGCGGAATATGAATTAAACAGGATCCTTGCATTTGTGCTGTTGAATAACTGGTATTCAGAGGTATGCTTGTGGGCTTCTCTAAGTCATCTAGTAGCTGGGTACATGTAACTATCATAACTAGTAGTTACTGATAGCCTTCCTTTCTACGGATCTGTCTAATCATCTTTTAAAGCCACCTAAGTTGGTGGCTGTCATTACATCTTATGATAGCAGATTCCATGACTGAAATACATGTTGTATGAGGTATTTCTGAATCTCTCTTCATGTTGCCTGCACTTTGCTGGCACTATGCACAGCCATTAATAAACATCAGCTACCAAAAAATCCATGTGATTGCTTTTCAATTATAGTTTGCACATTATTTTTTTAAATGCAGAAATAGTGCATCTATTTGTATCTCACACTGCAAATCTCTGTTTTCAGAAATATCTCTGAAGTTCATTAAGTCTAAACCCGAAATATGAAACATTAAATATACATAAAAAATTAAAGCATTTCCTTTCTTATTATCACTTTTGAGAAGATGCTGAATAAAGAAAGGAAACCCAGCATGTATTTTAGTGTTTTCAGCCTTGTAAGATAAACCTTTCAGGAGCTTCATATGAGTATCTTTCTACTGCTAAGAGGATAACAAGAAGCAAGTACGGAAGATCTAAGTTGGTGATACATTTCCAAAAGGAAATGCAGAATAAAAAAGGCAAACCATAGTTTTTTACTTCAAAAATAGCTACTATCTTTTCAATGTTAGAAAATACAGTTCCCACATATATGATTTGCAGCCTTTTCCTTTGCAATAATAAAATGTATTTTCAGGCTAAAATAATCTTCTCCATCAAGGAAACAAATGTTTCTAATACAGGTAATCCTACCCGTATGGTTTCCTGATTTATTGGCACAACCTGAGTTAACAACCAACAGAATTTCAGTTCCTCTGAGATTTTCCCTGTCCACCACATTAACTCACATGTTAGTAGGCGGTCACCTATCTAACACATTTCCAAGCACCTGCAGGCCTGACCAGCTGTGCAAATTGCTTTGCAATCAACCTGCTAAGGCAGGCAAAAGGAGAAATCTTAGAACTGCTAAAATTTAACCAACTCTTTATTTATAAATAAATAAATAAATAAATACACACACACACACACACACATACATATACACACACACATAATACATACACACACACACACACACAAATGCCTAAATCCTACTTACAAGGTTTCCTTTACAGTGTAGGAAGAAGCATTATTAGAAACTCTCAGAGGCACTGTGCATATAGCATGGAAAGCTGTATGTAGATAAGCCACATTATGGTTTGTTCATTATAAAATCTTATACATAACAGATTTGGGGATTTTAAAAGGGGCACATGAGGGTTTACAACATTTAAAAAATGGGGAGAAGTGCAACCACATGGCAGATTAAAAATGAAACATCCTCAGTGAAAGCCCTACTCCATGGAATTGAGGGCCTGTCAGATTCACTATGTGTAATGGATGGCATGAGCAGGGAAGATTCTGGAATGGAAGTTCAAGGTTGTCAGGAGGGGGGAGAGGCATTCCAGAGCAAGAGCCTCCTCACCCCGCAACAAGAGTGTTGGAAGATGAAGAGGATGAGGATGGCCCCTCCCTGGAGTCTCATGGGGTATATCCACTAGTTGCTTTAGCATAGGTTTAGTCTAATTTAGTCTGGTGAGATTCTGTCTGTTGGGTGTGAGCTAATAAAAGAACTGAACTGCACTGGATTGCCTCGTTGTTCTTGGGCTGAACCTGACATCAATCTTGCCAGACTAAAGCAATCTTTATTTAGTCTAAATAAATCTTGCCTATGTTAAAGCAACTAGTGGATATACCCCGTGAGACTCTAGGGGGGGGGCATCCTCATCCTCTTCGTCTTCCCACACTCTTGTTGCAGGCTGAGGAGGCGCTTGTTCTGGAATGCCCCTCCCCCCTCCTGACAACCTTGAATTTCCATTCCAGAATCTTCCCCGCTTATGCCATCCATTACACTATGCCAGACCAAGAAAGTCTGATTGGGCTTTGCTTCCTTCCCACTCCTGTGAAACTAAGGAGGTGTCTGTCTGAGTTGTTTCCTTCTCCCCTCAGCTTGTTTTGGAGCTGAGTTGTGTTTCTTGCTTCATCACTCTGGCAATAGATCTGGTTTATCTCCAACAAAGTAATCTTTACTGTCTACAGGAATACCCGGTCTCTTTTTGAAGCAGATGCTATGGCATGGACCTAACCACATATTACTCCCTGGTGGCCTTCACCAACGAGGGGAGATATGGATTTAATAAACAGGTGGTCAGCTTTGAATACTGAAGATCTTGTCCACTTCCTCAGGAGTTACAGTTTCAAACCGGTCCCAGCTAACCACATAAAAGCTTCTGTAACCTCACTAGAACTTGCCTAATCATAATCCAACTCTGAGTAAATCTGCAGGTGATCCTATAACTCATCCCTCTCATGCAGGGTATGGGTCATGTTGAAGAGGGCTGTTGGGTGGCAACATGAGGAGAAAAATAACTATACCATAATGTAATCCCTAAATGCTAACCAGGAAGATTCCAAATCACTTTCCCAGAGCAAGAGCATTGCACCTAAAAAAAAAGTTCTTTGGGAATATGGATATTTGAACATTGTTCTTTCCAAGCAGTTGTGGAAGATTGAGACTTAGAAATTCTAGGATAAAACTTACCATCTGGAAGGACTCATTGCTGGAAACAATGTCTATCCTCAGTATATTCCTGTGATTGGCTGCCTCTCTAGTATTGAAGTGTTAATATTTCTTGGACTTAAGCCTGATTGGTACTCTTTTTGGTACCTTCTGGTGGATGGAACTCTTGTTGCTGACTTGGTTAAATCTTGGACTATTACAAACTACCTTTCTGCTTAATTCTTTGTTTGCTGGTGGACTTTTAAAAAATAGTTTGCCCACCAAGCTTCACCTACCTTTTAAACATAGGGCTCTTCAGCAAACACAGACACAAGGATCCTTGTGTAGAAAATATAACAACCTTGTTGGACAATATTGGAGATGAAGGGGTTGCCAGAAAGTCACTTCCGTGGGCTTTCTTTGTTTGTTCCACAGGTAGCAAAGTAGTGTTTCACAATACAAGATCTGTTGACTAACTGTCTATCATAAAGCTTACATTGTGAAGGAGGTTCAAAAATCCAAGATAAAAGAAAAGGATCCGTGCTATTGCTTCTTTCCCATAAGGCACATGGAAAAAGCATCAGACGCATCTTTACTTGTAGGAGAATACACAATAAAGTGAGAGGAATGCATCATATCATCCCTGAGTCTAGAAGTACCGTGTTTGTGAGGAATGAGAATTTATTAGCTATGGTAGAATGTTATGTGATATACAGTAGATAGATAGATAGATAGATAGATAGATAGATAGATAGATAGATAGATGATAGATAGATAGATAGATAGATAGATAGATAGATAGATAGATAGATAGATAATTTGTGTAGGTATGAATGAACGAATGATGGAGACCCATGGGAGACAGTTGCAGAAATTATTCGTTACTTTGACTGGGTTCACACATTCCACTAAACCATGTTTACTTTATCTGGCTTCGTACAATAGGTGAACCCATTCAATTTTGGTCTGTTCATCAAATAATGGTTCAATAAGTTGTGTGTGTTCTCATTTTTCTCTTCCTTACTTGCGTAGGATGCTCGGTCATGGCCTCCTCTGTTGTGAGAATGGAATGGGTGTAGGTGTGTGGAGGGCACAAGATCTGAAGCCCCAAGGCAAGATATCTGCTATAGTTCTTAGAAGAGAAGTGTGGCAATATGATTAGTTTTCTGGGTATTGTAAAACTACTTTTTTGTGCTCCCATTTTATACAGTCAATCTTGTTTCCATGATTTCCTATCATTGGATAATGTTGTTAAAGACTGACATGGTATTAAGACATTGAGGTCATGGATAATGAACAACTACATACAGAGGCTTCCATTTTTGCTTCCAAAGCATTCCCCCCCCCCCCCCGGCTTTTCTTTTTTCTTTTTGCTTCATACCAACTCTGGTTTGAAACTCACAGGAAATTCAATGACATTCTGCAGAACAGATGTCCAGTTTTTCTTTATATTCTAGCTAATGGTTAAAAAATAAAGCACATTTCTTTAATGTCACCTAATTTCAAACTTATTTGTCTGATTGCCAAAAATGATGACTGATACATTTTAAACCAAGAACACAATCAATGAGGAAGAGTGAGCAATAAATAGAAAATGCTGATGTTTGTTCAGAATTATCTTGGAGATATCAGAACTGTCATTCTCCAAATATTTGTGCTGACAAAAGTCTGTTCATGTGAATTTAAGCAAACAGCAAGTAAAACTGGTATAATCAGGTAGCTGAAGTGAAAAGTCCTTGAAAAACATTCAGTTGACCATAATGCTTTCAAAGGAGGTCTAGCTTCAACCTTTTTAACTTGATTTTTGCCAGCTCTCTAAATCAATAAGAAATTGCATCATTTACTTTAAATCTACCACTAGCCAAAACAACTCCTTGAAATTTAAAGCTGTACATATTTTAGTAGAGCTACACAAATTATATCCTTTCATACACACCAAAGGAAAGTTAACATACTAATTTCTACCACCATCCCTTATTTAAACCACATTTATTTTTAACAGCTGTCTAAAAAAATTGTGGAGTAAAACAATTGATAAGCTTGCAGGAGATTAAATAGATTGATTGAATTCTACTTTTGGTCTGAAAAGGACATTCAAGATGACTTACAGGTTTGAAATTCATTCTGAAAAACGAACAAATAAAGCTTACATTATTTCAAAAAGACTAAATCCCACCAAAGAAAGTTCCTTCCTCAATTCCAAGGGACTGAACACTAGACCATTCCTATTTTATTCTTCATTTTAATATATAGGGAATAATGGGTGTCCCATTGCTCTATGTTTTTAGTAAAAACAGAGGTTTAAAATTAGTAGAGCCCTTGACGATGATGGCCTACTGGTTCTATGAATACCTTCAATTTTGCTGAAAAGTTATTGGAAACAGCATGCTGGATCAAATAAACTGTCCTTATTCTTTGCTATTCCCTCATTTGCTTAACTTATATCAAGGTTTGCTTCAACCACTATGTTACATTCCTTTTTTATTTTCTCTGTTTCTTTCTGCCAAACTGACAAGCCTGAGCATCATGTCAACAGGGCCAGATATTCAGGATCAGCTTTTACACTCCACTGAAATGAAGAAAAAAGTCTCTTGCTACCTGCATGCCTCAGACCCTTAACACAGCCAGAATAGCACCGTGTCATGTATTGACAATACAGCAAGCCCTGTGCACTCATCAGAAAACTGCATCAATAACTTCCATCAAACATTTTTCAGATTCTTTTTGGGAAACCTGTTCCCCTTTCAGTAAATATGGAAACATAAAAATATAACATGTTTCTTTTCCAGCAAAATAATACGATCCTCTAAAGCAGAAACTGTTATAAACAAGCACATAATTCCTGGAGTCCAGTGACATCAGACTTATTTGCTGAAATATTCTATCTTCTATCTATCTATCTATCTATCTATCTATCTATCTATCTATCTATCTATCTATCTATCTCTGTCTG
Source organism: Python bivittatus (assembly GCF_059951505.1). NCBI lineage: Eukaryota > Metazoa > Chordata > Lepidosauria > Squamata > Pythonidae > Python > Python bivittatus. Next base: position 111,417,254 of record NW_028277030.1, on the reverse strand, counting down.
TCTGTCTGTCTGTCTGTCTGTCTGTCTTTCTAATCTACATACCTACCTAATTTGCCTAACAAAAGACCCATGATCTTTCTGAGATCTTGGGAAATTTAGTAGACACTTAGCAGATGGGAGATACATTTCTCCTCTTCCCCATACGCTTTCCTGATCTTCTGGCTCACTCCTCTTTTTCTCTTCCTTACTCTTCCTTTATTCCACCTTTCTGTCAAGGTGCACCCATCACCTGCCCTCAATTTACTGCCACTCCAGTATATCATAATCATTAAGTTTTCATTGTCTTTATAATAAACACTTTTCTGGATTATAACCTGACATTTCAGCTCCACTATATAGAACAAACTTTTGAAGTTAATCATTGTTTCTTCTCAATTTGCCAGTTACATCAGGCAATTTCTGGATCAGCATTGCCACACTGAAAACTACAGAATCAGATAATGCACAGGAAAGAGCAGCCTCTATCACCAGGGCAATTGCCCAGCCCATTCATTCTGTGGACAGATTCCTTGAATGTAAAATAAGCTTAAATATATGCTAGAGATATGTGTTTTAGCAAGCATGATAACAGTTTTCATTATACTGAAATGAAAAAAAAAAAATCTGGTTAACCCCTACTTATAAAGAAGGATTGAAAGCCATCTTTCTAATTATATTTTGCAATTTCAAAATTAATGTTAAAAATTATTCCAAAATTCACATTAATGAGAACAGTCTGAATCTCACAAAAAAGAAAATGAACAGGAAAAAAATTCCTGCAATTCTGGGCTTTAACCTATTTATGTCTAACAAAGATGATGATCTGAAACCAAGACTACCCTTTCACAGTCAGGTTTCCTCTTTGATCTGAGCATTACCAAAATGAGTTCTTCTCCATTTACCTCTATCCTGACTTCTCTTCACCCTGCCCTTGCTGATACAAAAATGGGGCTGCTCTCCTTCACTCTTATAAACACATGAACATACAATTAATAAGCAATATCTGAGTACATTTTTTTGGCACCTCAGCAAAAAAGTTAAAATATTGGTGAAATGACTTCCAGGAAATGCCACTTTGTTATTCGTTTCTTCACATGGCATTTCCTGGAAGTCATTTCACCAATGAATAATACTCATGAAAACTAAACTCTATATTATTGTTTTAAAGATATATTTATTAGCATATACCTGTACATGAACTAGTATTAGAAATCTCTGCAGTGACAACAGATATGTTGGAACCATCTTCACTGGAAGCTTTCAAAATATACTTCTCAATTACACCTTTTACCCCAACTGGTTCATCCCATGTAACTTCAATGTTGTAACCATTTATGCTGTGAATTCTTGAGAGTGTCAGCACGTTTTGTGGTACTATGAATGAATAAAAGAGAAACAGAAAGAATAGCAGTCTTAAGAAGACTATTGCTCCATTCTTCACTTTTAATAGTTGCAGTAAATCAGATTCACCATTAGCATATATACAATTTATTAGAGTTGTAACTTTCAGCATTGATTTAATATGACTACACATCTTGAGCCATTCAGCATTAGCTATATTTCAAAACCATCAGAACTCTATATATGCAATGTTCTTCGTTCTCTAGTTAAGGTACCAAAGAAACGTTACTTAAAAAAGAAGGAAGTGGAATGTAATAGTTCAAACAATATTAGATGCATATAAACTGGGGTTCTACATTCCATCAACAAAAATCCAAAACCGTTTCCTAAAATTCTGCCTTATACTAAACATACACAGTTTGTATACTGAATATTTCCTAACTTAAAGCAAAGTTTAATGGCCCAAAAAACCCCCAAAAAACAAACCCACAACAACAACCCTACAGATAGTGTATGTAATCTTATCCTGGATTATCCATAACATTTCTCTATCAAAGCCAAGAGAAAGTGGGTTGGGCCACGTATTTTAGTATATGTGCATATAATGTTTTGCTCTGGATCAATTAAAAAAAACTACAAATAAAGAATTTTTTTACTTTGCAAAGTAAATGTAAAGTCACCATCAAATCAAGCTCAAATGAACACATCCCTGAGATATTGTTGTCAACAATATGGAAGTGTTTTGCCATTGCCTTCTTCCAAGGCATTTTCCTTTTCAATTTTCTTGTCTAGACTACAACCATGGTATTTCCTAATGGTGTATCCACGTGTCACCCTTAACTTTTCAAGATCAGTCAAAGTCAGGTAGGTGTTGCCTATTTAGCAGTATATGGAAGATGATTAACACAAACTTTCATTGAAGCCTTAAGAACATTCAAAGTTTAACTCACTGAAGCCAGCTATGGTAGTAAAAATATTCTAATTTCTAATAATCTTTAGCTACTTTAATAAGCTACTGTTACATCAAGTAAAGATCTAGTAAGAAACAACTTTATCACAGGTGACTGCACAGAGAATGCAAAGAAAATGGCTCAAGGAACTCTCTGGCAGAATGATGGATAATGGTTTTGCTATAAATGCCTATCTACTCAAAAGCCTTAATGATTAGGATTGCTGAAGCATTTCTTAACTAAGTATTTTTCTTTTTATGCCTCCCTTCCCTAGATTTATTTTAAATATCTTCCAGTGGGGAGAGAAAGGAACTGCATAGAAATGATACATTACTTTTCAAAGTGTTGACCAAGTATGATGCCTCCTAAAAGTAGCAATATGATCTACTTACAACACATCAGTTTGCTGGCAATATTACATAAATATATTGGTTTTATTGGTTCTGAAATACATCACTGAGCAAGGTAAGGCACTGTATAGCAGATGGCCTTTTCATAGGGGACATAACAAAACTGACTCAAAAATAATTAAATAGTGCAATTATTTTCTAGCCCTTGGGAACATGTAGCTGCTAGTGCTCTGGTCAGATTGTAAATATAAATTTATGGTCTAACTTACTCTGGTCAGACAATTAGGACAAAAATATGGCTGCATTTGCTCGCTTTGGGATGGTCGACCACATGGTGGCATTAAGCTGTATAAGCAAAACATCTGCAAGTAAAAATCCTTTGCTTTGACGAAAACATGTTGAAAAAGCTTTTGTGACTTAAGCACTTATGTTACCTCTTTGCAAGTAGAACGAGGAGGTCATATGCCAATTTTGTTTCTGATTTTTTTTATCAGCAATTGATAATTTAAAAGTGGATGTGATATAATAATAGTACCAGAAAGGAATTGGGTTTAAATTCTAGTATGCTGTAAAAAGTGGTGAGAAGCAAATTCTCAAACTGCCTGATTGAAGTGAATAAGATTCTCTCATTTTTTTCACCCCATTTGCAGATAACAAAATTATCAGCACTCTGTTCCATTCTGCAGAACCAAATTAGGATTTTGTTTTACTAACATGCTGAGAGTGAGGAAGTGGAAGGAATGTCATCTGGAGTATAAGTGGAGGGACTCACAAGATGGATCAGATAAAGCTCAGAGTGAGGGCCTCTGAGGGCCTTCACTGTATAAGGCAGTGAAGGCAATGTAGAATGCTTCATTCTCTAGTTTCACTGCATTCACACAAAACATGCCAGGTTACTTGTTCACACTATGTGATATCTGCTCCTCCAGAACAGTTGATGAGTCAATGTATGAAAACTACATGATTCTTTACAGACAAACTCAGCTGGACCAACTTTGAGTTGATGTTGGATCAGGTTGTTGCTGGGTTAAATGGAACTATGGTACCTGTTTGTCCTGATCATTTTCGACCTCAGGAGGGGCTGTGATTAATTGAGGTGATCAATGCATCCTTGCAGGTAGAATGTTTTTCCCCCTGCCTAATGAAAGCAGTTATAAAACCCTTTACCAACCTGGGAGGTCTGCATTATTTTAGACTAGTCTCATATGTTTTAATTCTGGGAAAGATAACTGAGAAAGTGGCAGCCTTGCATCTACAGATACCTCTGAATGATATTGATTACCGTGATTCATTTCAATTGGACTTTTGGCCAGGATTTGGTATCAAAAATGCTTTTATCATCTAAGCAGATGACCTATACTAGAAACTGGTGAAGGGACTGCAGTTCTTGTAGTTCTCCTGGATTTCTTGGCAGCTTTTAATAATTATGGCATTGTTACAAATACCTGACAAGATAAGGCCTTGGGGGCATTTTTGTACAGTGTTTTGGTCACTCCTGCCAAGCCATATAGAGAAATTGGTGCTAGGAGACTACTGTTTGATTCCTAGGCTCCTGACCTAAGAAGTTCAAGACTTCAAACTTAATCCTCATTCTTTTCAAGATTTACACAACATAACTGGAGAAGATCATCCAAAACTTTGGAATTAGATGTCATTTGAAGCTTCAGTGTCAAAATGCCACCCTGCTCTGCTGCTCCATACCATTTAAATCCAAGATCAATTAATTCTTTTGAACATTAGCTAAATTTAACAGCTGGCTGGAAGAAGTAGAACAAGTTGAAATTAAATTGAAACAAGATGGAGCTGCTACCTACAAATAAAAAAACTGGATTTGGGGACAGAGGTTCAGCTTTTTTTTAGATGTAGTTGCACTCCCTGAAATGAGAAGGTCCTCATCTGGAAGTGTTCATCGATTCTCAGCTATCACTGGATTTGCAGATAGCAGCTGTGGGAGGGAGTGCTTTCCCACAAATGCCAGATGTGATCCTTCCTGAACCAGCTAAATTTAGTGATGGTTATCAAAAATGTGATTTCATCCTGTATTGACTACTGCAAGATGTTCTACATGGAGCTACCCCTGAAAATATCCAGGAGCTACAGAGGATACAAAATGCAGCAGCTAGAGAGCAAAATGGTGTAATAGAATCATCAGACTCATCAGAAAAAAATTATACTGGCTTCAGTGACAAAAGGTAAGGTGTTAGTATTGACTTTTAGAACCTTACACAGCTTAGAACCTAAGGGACAATCTCTTCCATTACAAACCTAGCTGATTAAATATGCAGAATGAAGAATTCTGTTGTTTGGGTTCTTGGGCCTTCTGTATTGCACTCAGGTTATGAAGTATATTTGTCTGGAACAAAATTTGGGTCCAACTTTTTCAGTGTCTAGAAAATATTTCACCATTATTTGTTTAAATTATTTTAGTGTTTACTTTAGTACTCATTCTAAATTACTTTTTAAACTTTTTAGGTTCGGGGGGGCGCTATTTTCTTTTACAAGTTTGTTAACCATCTCTTGTTAGAATAAAAAGTGGGCCATAAATCAAATACTGTAAATAACATTCTCAAAGGAGATGCCTCTATCGTTCTAGAAAAGTGCTCTGAAATTCTCTTCTGAGCAGAAACAACACTTTATATCTGATGAAAGAGGCAACACGCTAAAAATAGGACTTAAAATAGGGGCCAAACCCACAGCCTGATTCAGTAATTTGAATATTGGAACCACAGGGATGTCCAGCTGTGCCTCCTCCAAGGCTGGCTTTTTAAAAGTCAGAAAAAATTGAACTCAGAAACCCCCAAAGGAGTGTGACAGATATTGGCCAATGAGCAGGATAGGAGAAGCAAAGAATCTGATGTGTTCCCAGGGCTCTTTCTGCCCTTCTCCAAAGTCCAGTCCAGGAGGAAATGGCTTTCTAAATAAATTCATGGCATTTTGTTGTTACTCCTGTAAAAGTAAGGCAAAAGAAAACAGAAAGTCCAAACTCTGATCTTCTTATTTCTGTCTTACCAGTCTGTAGCCAGCAAAGCTGTAAAAATCATTGAGTTTAGAGAACAATTTTGCATTACCTGGTTACTGTGTTTTCCTAGTGCCAATCTAAATATGTCCATACTGTCATATTGGCAATCTAAATAAAGACTTCATATGGGAACGCTATGCAGAAACGTTAATTACCTGATTCTCTTGTGCGACTACGGCTCCAGGCACTAGATACAGATCCTCCTTCATTAGAAGCAATTACCCGGTATAGATATTCTTGAGGGAGAGAGGGAAAGAGAGAGAAAGAGAAATTAATATAGAATCACTGCAAAGTGAACAAAAAAACCCATACCTATAAGGAAGAAACCACAGTGGTACCTGTAAATGGTTGCAGGCCATTATCATAAACACTCTTCTCTTTTCCTTGATACACTAAGATGGAGTCATTTCCCCTGCAGTTTACAGCACTGTCAGCTGACAGGCATCTATCCAGATTGACTCTGACAGCACTGCTGGACACAGATGCCAAGTTAACGACAGCACCTCGTGTAAATTTAACATCCTTCATGCAGCCTCCAAAACCTAGCAAACAGTAAGGGGATTAGCAGCAGGTAAAGGGCTTCAGCTGTTAATTAAGAAGCATGTTTTACTTCTTACAGTCCTACATTTTAGTTGTACAGGGAGCTAAATATCAACGTTAAACTTTAGATTACATTTCTCTCTATGTCTGGGTGGCTGTATGCAATTATTGCTCTGTGCTATTTTTTTCCCCCTTTTGGTCAGCATAAGACATCCAAAAGATTGATTTTGATATTGTAGCTCAAATACAAAACAAGCTAATGTGATTTGTGATTAATTCCTTTATTCATATAATAGTGGGTGTTCTTTCATGGGATTTCAAAGGCATATTTGCCTGGTTAATCGTATAGAAAGTGTGACTTTGGGTATGTGCAGAGGATCACTGCTACCTGCTAAGAAATATTCTTTTCCCATAGTTTTATTTTCTTAAATAAAGCTGTCTAAATTTTGGTTTTATGTACATATTATCCGATATTTAGGTGCAAGGAACCTAAAAAGCTGTATCTCTATTAGACATACAGCTGCCCTATCATTTAAAGATGTAATGCCTATCCTGCCTAGTATTCACTATCACAGTTACAGGTGACCTAGCAACATCTCCCAACCTTCTGGCTTTGGAGTATGGCAGAAACATTTGCAGCAAAGAGTAAGTAAACATTCCTGGAGTTCTAATTGTCAACTGGCTTTTTTTGGGGGGGGTGGGGGAAGTGCCCTCAAGTCAGTGTTAACTCCTGGCAACTGCCTGGACTGGTCTCCGCAGTCTTTTTGGCAAGGTTTTTCAGAAGTGGTTTGCCATTGCCTGCCTTCTAGGGCTGAGAGAGAATGACTGGCCCAAAGTCACCCAGCTGGCTTTGTGCCTAAGGCAGGGCTAGAACTCATGGGCTCAGGGTTTCTAGCCTGGTGCCTTAACCAAATTGTCTCTCTTAATTGGCGTATGTATGATATTATTTATTATTTACAAATTGATTAAATAAATAAATAAATAAATAAATAAATGCATTTAATTATTTTTGAACAGAACATTCCTATACCAGAAACTGTCTATTTCTATCTATAGCTTTAAATTATGTATTGTTAATTATATTAGCTAAACTAATTATAAATATTAGTATAATATAATATAATTAATTATTTAATTTTTAGAAGTAGCATGGAATTCAAGGTAATGTAGAAAGTGGTTCTAGGCAAGTAATTGCATAAATATTAATTACTTAAACATAGGGCAGTGGATCCAAAGATGCATGAATACATTTCCATTCACACATAAATAAAAGTGAATTTTGCTGATTTTCCCTCCTCCCCTCCAAACCTTGATTCCAACTATAAACATTTCCAAGAAATATATGCACTCTATTATCTATATGCAAACCTCTTCACACTTCCCACGTAGTACACACCTTGTTCTAAGCCCAGCTCTTTAAAGGCTTCCTGGACTTTAACTGGAGTCCCTCCAAGGTAGACTGGAGAGTTTACAAATAGCTGCTCTAAATCAGGTTCTGTCACGTGGTCTGTCCATTCATTCATCCGTGCTGAAGCTACCAATCCTCTTTTTGTCAAAATAATTTTATTCCACTTTCCATCACAGTAAGACAGTCCTAACCAGAGATTCACACGTGTAGAGACAATGCCATTATTTAATAGGAAAGTCAGGCTTCCACTTTTCAGTTCTGCCTGCCATTTGTTAAAACAGGGAGAAAAAAAGATTAATGATTGCAGGAAAGCAAAACAAAACTAAGGTATGAATTTAAGCATGAAAAAGCGCAGTGACTACCTAAGGAATACAGTTCCAAGTCTCAGTGGCTATATTGAATCCTCAGGACAAGAAACATAAAACAACATAAGAGATCACAACTACTACTGGTCTTTGTTTGAAAAGCAAAATCCAAGCTTTTGAGATATACACATTTTTTTCCTCAGATTGAATTTGTAGATTACATCCTTCTTTGCATACTATTTCATTTTTAAGATAAAATGAAAATATTCTAAGTCAGTTCAATAAGACTTAGACCATCAGCTGTCTATAGCACTTAAAGAACTGGAATGGGGGAGAATCAATATGCGTGTGTCTGTATGTGTGTCTGTTTCTTTCATTTTTGTAAGCCACGATCAACATTTTTAAAATTTAAAACTGAAACACATCCATGCTGGTCTGCCAAAGTTTGCCCCTATCCTTTGTGTTGTGTTAAGAGAACAGAGGGCAACCTGTTCTCACATCCATTCTAAGCTACCCTTTCATGACATATCTTGATCCAACATGTCTTCTTTCTATAAATGCTAGAAGTCATAGAGGTTATTGGAATATTACTTTATATTTTTTAAAAATTGAAGATCTGATGGAGAGTTTTCATACACACATAACCTAATTAATAAAACTACTCTAGATTAGGACAAGCCCAACAAGTGACCTCAATTGGCAGTTCCAAAGTATCACATAAAAATTTGGCATACTTTGAGACGATGCCCTGCATGACAATGGAACATTCCCTGCCCAGAACAATTTACAATTCAGCCAAGTAAAGACATACACCCAAGCAAAACAACAACAATGAACAAACAAACAAAAAGAACCTACAGCAATGTAATCAGGCCCATCTTTGTTGTAAATGAACAGAAGTAATCCATTGAATTGATCTGTTTTAAACATAAAAGAGATCTCAAAATCCATGCCACCATGAAAAATATTTGGATGGAGTTCTAGGAAACCTTAAGGAGAAAAGCAAGAATGTTATATTATAGTTGCTTTAATTATATAAGTGAGAATAAAAATTAATATGAGTCATGCATGGAATTACATATAATATCAGTTTAAGGAATGCAGAGCTAATTTTTGCAAGTTTTCAAGAAATGTATATACTGTACATACTATATGTATATTCAATCTGTAATTCAGCACACATAAATTAGCAACACAAATGAAAGCATCTATATTCTTTTCAACTTCAGTAGAACTGCTACCCTTCTAAAATAAAGGGAAACCTTCAAAGGCAGACAGACCTCTTTTCGTATTCATTTACATCCAAACAATTTTACCATGTGATTATACCTTTCCCAAGAAAATGTGCTCCATCTTCAAGCAGAGTAGGACAACCTTCCCAACTGTGATAACCGTTCCTTTGTTCCACTGCTTCTTCCCATTCTAAAGGTTCCCAGACTTCATAGGGATGGTGCATCTTTTGCAAGAAGATATCTCGGAGACACCCCACAAATCCTTGTGTGACTATTTTAGTTGGGCCTGATCAATGAATAAATAAACAAACAGCAAAATTACTAGAATTTCAAGATGACACAGAATTATATCCATCCTTGCATTATATCCATCCTTGCATTCACAGAGCAGTTCCCAGAATCAGATGCACAGTTTCCCACTTACCTGTTTGGGGAGGTTTCTTGGATTTGATCCCAAACAAAAATGTTGTTGCAGATCTAGAATTTGGGAAGGATTTCAGTGGAGCAAGTACAGTATAGGGAGGGGCAGTTGGGAGCACCTTATTCAATTCAACACGTTATTTAATACCTTACACTTATATAGTGATATTTCTTGAGCAGATGTGCTGTAAAACAATTCTTTTTGGTAGTATCCTTCCATATCAAGCAGGTGAGCATCAGATAAATCTCAGCAAGCGGTACTGAAGAAATCAGGCTGTGTAAAGGAAGTAAATACCTTCCAAGATACTAAAAGGAAAGTACTTGTAGAAAAACAGCTCCTGAATATTCAGTGAAATGGATAAACATGTCTGCAGGGCCATGTGAAGAAGTAGTGAGGAAAGTGTATCTGCACTGTAATGCTTACTAACACATCAAAAAATGTAGTTGTTAATTCTTAGAATGCACACCGAATATACAGTAGTCTTCTCACCTATGTCTTTTCTTTGAATTGTAAAGTCTTCTGGAAGGCCTCCAACAAAAATGCCTGTGTTTTCTCCTATAATGGTACTACCACTGGTAGCCGATGAGGAACCTAAAAATTATAGTTATGTTTAAGTATGAACTAGAATATGTTAAATCAAAATTCACTGTTTTAGTTTTATAGATAAAACAAATGATAAGGAGCCTGATCTCAGAAAAGTGTGCTAGTATGGTAGAAAGTATGAAAAGTAAGTGAAACAGAGATAAGTAATCATGAGATAAACATTCATAGAACATTTTAGAAAAAAAATACCGTGGAAGAAATTCTTGAGAAAATTAATAATCTATAAATTGATCATACTGAGACCATTACCTGAGAATTGCCCATCTATAGTTATTGTTCCCAAAGCTTGATTTCTTACTGCAATTATATGATGCCAATTGTTATCATTATATTGTCTTCCACCATCATTTTCTGGAGTTAGTGCAACAGCAGAACCCTATAATAACAATTATTATTTTGATTTAGGCACTACCCAACTCCAGAATGACTCTAGGCAACTCACAATAGAATAGATAAAATAAAATACAATATGAATAAGAAAAGAAACAATATGAATAAGAATGTAAAACTAAAAAAAAATGGTGAATCTGGCCAACAATATAGAAAACATATACAAACACATCCCACGAGGGGCTTCATCTACCCTAGCTCAGAGCCTGGGAGAACAGCCAGGTCTTTAAGGTCCCCTGGAACACCATTATGGTGGGAGCCACATGGATCTCGGGGGAACCTTGTTCCAGAGGGCAGGTGCTGGGACAGAGGTGGTGTGCTTCCAGGGTCCCAAAAGATGACACTGTATAATTGAAGGGATGTGGATCACTCAATATGGTGGCTCATATTGGCTGGGAAGACACCACAGGAGATAGGCAGTTCCTTAGATAACCAGGCCCAATGCCATGTAGGATTTATAGGTCATAATGAGCATCTTGAATCATACCTAGAAGCAAACTGGCAGTCAGTGCAGCTTGTGGAGCAGGGGTGACACACAGGCATACTGAGGCATGCTCATTCTGGACCAGTTAAAACTTCCACATGGTTTTCAAGGACAGCCCCATGTAGAGTACATTGCAGTACTTGAGCTATGAGGTGAATAGAGCATGAATGACTCACCGTCCCAATCCAGGAGAGGGTGCAAATGCCACATCAGATGAACTGTGCAAAGCCCTTCTTAGCTACAGCTAGCACCTGCTTATCAAGCAGGAGTCCAAGAATATTCCCAGATTTAAAAAAGTAATTACAATATTAAATGGTTTCTATTTATTTATATCCCACCTTTCTTTCAGGAACTCCCATTATTTTACCCTTACATTATCAATCCGCTAAGGTGGTTGGAATCAGAAGGGTAACAGACCTAAAGTTAATCAAAGTGGTTATGGAGATGGATTTTTTTTTTTCCAGCTTCACAGTCTAGCCTGCAGCCCTCATACTTCCAGGTTGTTTTCCATCAAAATGCTATCCAGGTCTGATTTTGCTAGCTCGCCTGCCTGCCCACCCGCCTGCCTGCCTGCCTGCCCGCCTGCCCGCCTGCCCGCCTGCCCTCCTTCCTTCCTTCCTTCCTTCCTTCCTTCCTTCCTTCCTTCCTTCCTTCCTTCCTTCCTTCCTTCCTTCCTTCCTTCCTTCCATCCATCCATCCATCCATCCATCCATCCATCCATCCATCCGCCTGCCAAAATCAACTACAGTAAGTTCTCCATAGTGCTTTGTCAAAAAGAATTCTCTTAATGTTAAAACATTCTCAATTATATTTTCAGCGTATCTTTAAACCAATCTTTGTCCATTAGCTGTCCGTCAGATGTGAGGGACTCTTCGCATTCCCAACCTACAAAAGCCCTTGATAAATAGTGACCAATAAGCTACATATATATTTATTAGCCATGACAGCTGTAAATGGTAATGCACCTTGGAGATGAAGAGAGTTACATTGCATCAGAGATGCACAACACCTCTAGCCCTTACAGCTTTGGAACTGACTTTTGACATTGAGTTGTAATTTTTATTATGCCATAGAGAAAAATTATTAAATACTACTTGAAGAATAATCATATTGACTATGCATATTCTTTATTAAATATTAATGTAAATGAAATTAAAACAAATATAGGTTTGAATCTGGTCCCATCTACTACTTTTTGGAGCCCCACATCATTTAGCAGTCAACAACAACTCTCAGACCAGAAAAAGTTGTATATCCCTGAGTTAGATACAGATTTGAAATGGGCATTCTAATGTGTAGCCCCTGCTATTCTACCAAGCTTGGCACCTCAGCTTGTTAACACTTCTGCTGGTTACCCATCCTAGTGAGCCAAATGAAGAAAACATAAGCTTTGTACTAGCAGATCATTCAACTAAAATTTCAAGATGGGTTGCCAACTTTTGCCAGCTGCAATTTCTGTAAGGGGGCTTGTCTATTTTTAATTCATTAATCAGATATTTTATGTTCTGTAATCTTGGAATGTTTAAATATATTATATTGCTTTATTGTATTAACTTGCTACTTTGCCTTTCTTTTCTTGTAAATAAATTTGTCCTTTGGATTATTGGTTTCTAACCATAAATAAATGCATTGTACACCCCACAATGCTCAGCTTGCACATGAGTTTTCATATCTATGTACTGATGCTACTTTTTTCCTGTTGAAAAGTGAATGAGACAGAATTGGATGAAAAGAAGATTCAAGTAATATTTGAATGATTAAAAATACAATTTGAAAATTAAATGTGCTAAAATAAAACAGCATCCAAAATAACTTTCAGAAAATTGATTAATTTTGCAGGCTAGAATATATGAATGTGGGAAGAGAAAGAGAGTGGGTCTTAGTTCTGTATCCAAAGACACAAAAGATCAATATAATTTTTGACACTAACTGCCTTCCTTTTCAAACATTCCACAGATTATTTATGGGAAATTCTTTATGGCACTATGCCTACCAGCTTGAAAAAGAGAATTCTCTCAACAAGACATGTAGAAACCAGATTTGGATAAATAAAGGATAGCCATTTTGGAATAATCAGGCTAGTCTTTGAAAGAGTTATCATAGATCAAAAGCAAGTATATGACAACATTTGTAGGTAATACTTTTCTGATTTCATTTGTACATAAGAATTTCATACAACACTAAATTGCTATCTAATCTCACTTTTCTCCTTCTGTATTAAATACATGCTTCTAAGCACAGCCATAAACATAAGCCTTTACACAAACATCTTGATTTAGTGATCTGGACATCATTAATTATTATATATACATTTTAGATTTGGGGAAGGCATGGAGAAACAAATGTAAACATAATACCACATAGAATAGGAAAGTGAGCTAATGCATTATTCCTAATCAGAAATATATTTGTTTCTTTTTGAGAGCTTTAAGCCACTTGAACTGATACAGAAACATTCCACATTTAGAACCTGTCATTTAAAATAAATGGCATCTTAATTTAAATTCACATGATTTATATTTTTGCAGAAAAAAAATAAATCTGGCAAATAAAAATGGGCAACAGTTGTTAGAGTTTCAACAGCTGGGAAATGCTCAAAATATATTTAACATATTCTCTGGTACTGAGGATATTATCTGCAGCTATCACATGTCTTCAAACTTGGGTCTAAAGTTTGATCTCATTTATCTTTCTTGTAGGGATATTCTGGAACAAGAAATGCATTAATCTCAAATGCTAGAAGTACATAAAAAATTGTATAGCATCTCTACTACAATTAATTGGGGGGGGGGAGGTGTTACCTGTTTGCTTTTCTTGATGTTTCTATCACCTAAACTGCAGTGTTGTCCAAACCTGGCCACTTTAAGATGAGTGGACTTCAACTCCATGGCTGGCTGGGGAATTCTGGGAGTTGAGGTCCACTCATCTTAAAGTGGCCAAGTTTGGACAACACTGACCTAAAGCCTTTTGCTCACATTATGTTCAGAACTTTGTGACATTTCCCACAACCATACATCCTCTCAAATTCAGTGCATTCGTGGAAAACTTCATAACTGCCATAGGGGAGTTTCTGTTTATTCCTCAGATGTTATCTTAGTAAGCATATATGATATATTGTAAAGTTATCCGTTCCATGATAATGCATTTTATGAATCAGCTCATTTTCTATTCACACACTATTTTTTATTGTCTTCCACCCTATTTCAATATTTTAATATTTTACAAACACACATTTCATTATCATAGTTTAATAATTAAAACCAGAACTGGTGTCATGCCCAATTAATGTGCCCTAGTAGTATGCCCATTAGTTTTTCCATTAGTGAATTCAACAATACTAATGGGATTACTAGCATGGGATGCTAATTGGGCGTGACATAAGAAACGGGCTTACTTCTTAGCATACCCTTGCTAATGATGAAATTAATGAGCATTTTATTAAATGCTGTCTCATCAAAGTGTACTTAGTTAGCGTTAAAATTGTTACAAACGATGCTGCATGCCAAAGATCAGGTGTCTACAAAAGCGATTCTTTATATATAGTTTGGTAACAATCTGGAAATATTTTATGTTATTTATCTAAAATCACATATGTAAGTTCCCAGGTTCAAGTTATATAATCACATATGCCAGACACAGGGCAAACAGGGAGACAATCTCTGTAGATTTGAGATGCGTTCCTTCAAATGTTTCTGTAGCATGTAAAAAGCGGAAGCTCTACAGTCCACAATCCATTTACTTTGCAACAGTGCAGTCATCTTTAATAGAAATCGCTTTGAAGTAAAAGACTTTCATCCATAGACACATTTAAGTAGCCTAAGCAAGATGCTGCACAAATGAACAAGAATAGGCATTAGACAAATTACAGCTATATGTTGATCGTTTTTGGAGAAATCTCTTGCTTTCTCTTGTCAGTCCTTGTATCTAGACCAGTGTTGTCCAAACTTGGCCACTTTAAGATGAGTGGACTTCAACTCCCAGAATTCCCCAGCCAGCATGGCTGGATGGAGAATTCTGGGAGTTGAAGTCCACTCATCTTAAAGTGGCCAAGTTTGGACAACACTGATCTAGACCCAGTAGAGAGCACGCTGCACTTAAACACATATATTTCTTTTTAAGAATGAGAACTGCTTTTTTAAATTCACATATTTAAGTGAATCAATTGAATTTGCATTTCCCAGACTAATATGTGGACTGGAATAAAGTTATTTTTCAACTTCATGTATCCTGAATTTTGAAATGGTGAATCTTGACTGAAATATTGCATACCCAATCCAGATACCATGGAATGCTTGCTCTGTCTATTTATCTTGCCTGCAAAAATTACAGACAAAGTATGTTGAAGGAAATTATGCATGAAAATAAATGTATGTCTTATATACTATTTAAACTTACAGAGTGCCAAGAAAATCAGATAAGAATTGATTTTGAAATATAAACTACATACAAATTGATTCAATTTTTTCCCTTCACATTCTAATATTTTTTCTGATCATTGGACATTAGTTCCGTTTTTAAAAATCCTAACATTGTACTGTTGAAGGTTTGCCACTGACTTTTGGAATGTTTTTCACATTTCAGTACCTGGAGATGTCCATGAAACCACTAAGAGTTGAGCTGTACTTGAAGAAGACATTACCTTTTTACTAGTAAAAGATAAAAGCAAAGGAGAAGTGTTTGTAAAAAGACTGTTCCAATGAAAATAAAGTCCCCTTGAGTTGCGATCAATTCCTGGTGATTACATGGATAAAAATCATGCTGTTTTCTTGGCAGCAATCCAAAAAGGTTTGCTGTGTTCTGGGATTTTTCAACTTTTCAGTCTAGCCTACAGCCCTGGTATTCCCTGCTGCTCTCCCATCCCAGTACTAACTCAGCTTCTGAGTTCAGACAAGCTGACCTAGTGCTGCTGCATGCTGAATAGACAAAATAATCACTTCCATTAGATTATCTAATTTATGATGATTTCTAATGTGAAAATTTTCACTTTGTTTTATTTTGTAGGTCACAGATTGCTTTACTAGTTTACTGCATATCTACTGAAAATACTATACTCTTTATTCAGGATAGGTGTACCCAAGATACTACTGTAGACCAGCTCTCCTCAATCTGGACCTCCATAAATTGCCAGACAAAGCAGTCCACAGCTATGCAAGTCAGTAATTCTGAAAGTTGTAGTACCGATATATCTGGAGGGCACCACTTTGGAAAAAGATGCCATATAGCATACATCAGGGTCTGAGAAAAGGACAGCTCCTTACTGTTCATGCTTTATCTACTTTCCTGAATTATCTGGCTAGTTATCCCACTACTAGAAACAGATTATGTAGTAGAAGAACCTTAGGCCTGAACAATCCAGGATGCTAGTGCTGGGTGATTTCAACTTGCCAGCCCTGTGAGCAACTTCTGAAATAGCTCAGGATTTATGGTTGCCATAGGCTTAAGCCAGGTCATTACATACCTGACACACAAGGGAAGCCACACATTAGAGCAGTTGAGATATGATCTGGGGATGGTAGATATAAAAACTAGTCATTTCTCATGGGCAGACCATTTTCTGGTGACTATGGGGTTGACCAGTGTCACAGTTCTGTAGGGGAGCTGACCTCATTCAAACAGTTTGCCTTAGGCGGTTTGATGGACTCAGTTGGTTTTCAGAGGATGCATGGAAAATTTCCAAGCAACATGAGAGCCATTCTATTGAGAATTTAATCAGCTTCTGGAACAAAATCCAATGGGGGCTTTTGATAGGATTGCCCTAGAACATCTCAACCTGTATGCTGATCCCAGGATCTCCTTGGTTTACAGAGGAACTTCAAGAAATGAAGTGCCAGAAGAGACACTTGGAGTGATTTTGGCAGACAAGGAATACTGGACACATGTTTGTATCCTGATGGAAAGGACAGACAAGTGAACTTACTTCTCCATCCTTATTACATCCATAGAATTCCTTGATGGAGATCAGGCCTGGGCATAGGAAAGAAATCATATTGGTCATTCTTGTCAATGACCTATATGAGGATCTAGATAGGGAAAGCATAACCTTTCTGGATCATTCTAGATCTCTCAGATCAGAACAGCTGGTTCATAACCTGGGGGTCCTCCTGGACTCACAGTTCAGGCTGGAACAGTAGGTGGAAACTATAGCCTGAAAAGCCTTTGCCCAGTTTTGGCTCATGTTCCATTCATGATTGTTCTCAAGGACTGCTTATTCCAAGTAGAATCTGGCCCTCCAAGACATATAGAAAAACTTTGAGGTGTAACAGGAAAGGACTTGAAAGCAAAGTCATCCTTCTGTAGAACTGGCTCCCCCAGATTAGTTTCCCAATTGCTAATATGGAGAAGGTTTTGAAGACCTGGCTATATAAGCAGGCAGTCGGAGACAGATATGGAGGATGTGTGAACATAGGGCATATCTAGGCACTATTAATGACATTATTGTTATTGGGATTTTATAATGATGCTATTGATTAATACAACATATAATTACAGATACAGATATATAATTTATTGTACACTATTTTCATGAGCCACTTAGATTTATTTTGTGATTGAAATGGCATAAAAGCACTTGAAATAAATAATAAATAAAAACCCATAGTCTAGATTAAGAGATGAACATCAGTTGAAACAACAGGAAAAAATATCCTTGTACAGGAAACCCTTGTAATTTCAAACTGAAAAAAAAAAGTATCAATTTAATAATAAAACTTTGAAGGTTGCATTTAATTCCCTGGAAAAAATACACATCAATTTCCCAAACTCTTTCTCTTTGAAATAAGCAATAAAAGGACTATTTATTTTTTATGCAAACAGAAGTTAGTTACATTGCAGTCTTTTACTATACACAAGCAGACCAGCACACAGCACAATCAGAGTGATCCTACTTGCTACTCTAGCATGTCTTTGCACTGGCACATGAAGATTGCTGCTTCATCTCTCCTCTGTCTTTAAACAGGGATTCCTCTGAATGTCACTTTACAACATCTAGTGGCCTACACCTTCAACTCATCATTTGCTACTAGAAATAGGAAGGAGAATGAATAGATATTATTTTTGTTCCAGCTACATTTTTCAAAGTGGGATACACTGTTATTGAAACCTATGTCATTTTTATAATCAATATTGTAATTACTTCGAAATAGAATGCTCTCATTTTCCTTATTTTTTTAATCTATAAAGATGTTTTATAGATTAAATATGTTTTTATATATAACCTTAGTATCAACATTTCATAAAGGCCAAATAATTGTAATTTTGAAATTTCATTCATTTTCCATTTAAGTGATTAACTGACTGATTACACTGTATAGATTCTTCTCCCCTTGTTAGGCAGACATGTGTCACCTGAAGCCACTGAATTAGTGGTTCTCAAACTTTGTAGTACTATGATTCCCAAACATGATAAATTAATTTATGTTAGAGCCCCCCCCCCATAAAACTAATGATTTCATTGAGGTGAGGGTTGGACAATATACTATTCTGAATAATTAAATGTTAATCTATGCATCACAGAGATTCTCAAATTTTGTGATACATCAATTGCTCACTGTGGGCTTGCTCAGGCAAAATGAGAAGCAGAGCCCCCAGCAATTTCTGAAAATGCCCCCACTTTGCCTGTCCAAGTGTGATCAGATTTTCTAAATAATGTGACCCACAACTAAGTTGCTCATGACTTGGGGTCTGGATCCATAGTCTGAGAACCTCTGCATTAACCTCTTCATTAAGAAACAGAGAAAGAGGAAAATAATTAAATAAATAAATAAATAAATAAATATCTACTGTATTATTAAAAATAGCCATGCAACTTTTACTACTTTACCTGTGGATCAAAGAGAAAGTAAGGACGTCCTCTTTTCAATTGAAGGACAATGTATTCCTCCTGATTACCAGGTGACATGGAGAGAAAAAGTAGACCCTCAAGTTCTGTAGTTTTAAAGCTCATTTTAATACCTAGTTAGAAATCAAAAAGGCATGTTTATCTCTCACTTGTTCACACATTCATGGCATGTAAATGAACATGATGAAAAGCACTAGGATGAATGCAATTGGCACTCACATTATACACATTTGATTGTGTGTGAGAAAAACATCCAATAACTACTTCTGAACTTGTCTGGATAAAACTAAGGAAAGAAAATAGATCCATAGATTTTAAAGGGCTGTCACAGGGGGAAAAAGTGTGAATTTATTCTCTGTAGTGCCTGAAGGTAGCACAAAAACCAGTGGGTGGAAGTTTTGCAGAGAGAGAAAGAGAGAGGGATCCAAACTCAAAGTAAGGAGGAATTTCTGACCATGAGTGCTATTAAGCAGTGGAACTGGGTACTCCATCATTGGAGGTTTTCAAGCAAACACTGGTCTGCCATTTGTCCGGTATGGTCTGGGGATTCCAGCTCTTGTTGGGGATTTGGACTAGAAGACCTCCAAGGTTCCTTCTATGATTCTATGAAATTAATATGAGCCCCAGTCACTGTAAACCAGTGTTTCTCAACCTTGAAGATGGGTGGACTTCATGACATGGCTGGGGAATTCTGGATATTAAAGTCCTCCCGTCTTCAAGTTGCCAAGGTTGAGAAACACTGCTTTAAACAGAGACCACAGTTGCTATTGTCAGTTATATATATGGCCAAATATATATAACTAAATAAACCCATTTTCCACATATAAAATGAAATGCTTTTCATTTTGTTTTATCCCCACAGAAAGTTTCTCACAGGAAAGTCCTTGTGGGTGGCAAAATGGAACTTTAAATCTCAACTCATGGATATTAAACTGGCATAATTATGTTTGTGAGCCAAATACTGAAATCATTTGCCATGTTCTGCAGAGTTCTTGACAAGAGTACTTCTGATGAACAGTGTGTTTTTACTTCTTATACAGTGATACTCATGTCCTTGTTGCTCCCTTTTAGCACACTGATCACAGCGTAAGGTAATTTATTGGGTTCTACCCAGCTGTATCAAATGAATCAACTTTTTCATATTCATTTTTTCCTTCCTTTGCCAGGCAGAAAATAATAAGTAATGAAAGCTTCTCGTGTAGACAGATTCTATTATGAAAAATTAAAGAATCATAACTACAGCACATATTCATATTACAATAATGCTACTAATTACCTCACACCATAAGCAGTATCCTTTGACTCACATACTTTAATCTTTCCACAGGTTGACACCCATAGAGTCACAATATACTCACAAATATTAAGACATTCACTTGAGATAATGAACATCCATCATGCTATTAAAATAGCTGTTCAGAGCTATGTGACAATCGACTTTAAATAAACTTGACGGGGAATATAATCAAAAGCTCTTTATGTTCCAGTTGTGGTACAGAGGGCTTGGGATAACAAAAAGAAAGAAGGGGACTGCTGAGAAAACAACTACAGAAAAATATCTATGCTTATTTAATTTTTGATTATTATATTTCCCCCTGTAAACTGGTTTTCTATTAAATCATCGAGGCTGCTTTAATATACACATTAAAAAGCTAATATTGATAGTGCTGTGCACTAGATTCCGCACAACCCTGATATATCGGCAGAGGGGTTAATTCAGAATAGATTTTCATTTTCCCAGGGTGGACTGGGCATGTCCAATTCTGGTTGTTTCCAATTCTGGATTTCCACAAAACTAGCTGCAGTAACTTGCTACAAAGTATGGGACTCCAGCCTCTGCAGCAAGAACTAAAAAATAATAAAAAAAACTATGATGGAGAGTATTTGACTATTCAATCTGTTCTCAAATCAGAGGGAACCTTGGCAGCAGTTTTCCAGTGATTGCTCCAGTTGCAGTGTTGTGTGACAGGTCTTGGGTGTTAAAAGGGCTTTGCATTTATGGTGTAGAGAACCACAGAGGGGACTTTGAAGAAACTATGCTGAGATGGTTACAAAAACATGCTTTAAACCTGGAAAACAAGAAAACATTAGGAAGAAACTCAGACTGGTTGCAGCCTAACTCTCTGAGGTGTAAGAGGGAAGAAAGGGAAAAGGCTGTCAGGCTTTCAAAATACTGTTACTGCAGCCTTTATCAATAAATATATTTCCAGTCATACTTGTAGAGTTGGTTTCCTGGTCCAGCCTACCTCATAAAGTTGAAATACTCCTCCTTTTTGTTCCCTAGTCACGTATGAAAAAGTGTTTGTGAACTATGTTAGCAAGCTGACTTAGCCTATAGACTCTTTTTTCTGCAAAACACACCCCCAGACATATGCACAGCAGCAGCATCAAAAACAATAATGATCCCTGAACAGTGAATTAATCTCTTATACTTCAATCTCATTCCCTAACAATCAGCTCCTCCACGTCCAAGAAGAAGAAACGTATCGTATGAACATGCCTTTCCCTTGTACTGAATTGTGTCAACCTATTAGTCCATATCTGGCATATGGAAATTAGTATTTCACAGACAGGAGCTGTCATCACAGTAAATTTCATCACATGCTGTTCACAAAAGAACATTTCAAGCAGTTTTTAAAAATGCTGTAGATTTATTTCTGAAAAGATACACACAAACATATTTCCAGAAATATATCTACTCCATTTAATGATATTTAATCATATATTTATTTATTTATCCTATTTATATAGCCACCAATCTCACACAAGGTGACTCTGGGGAGCGTACAACAATTAAAAAAATAAATACATAAAAACAATTAGACATAAAAAACTGTAAAAACATATAAATGTGATTACAGTTCTACAATGTCCGTTCAGATGTAAGTTACATTGAACTTGGAGTTTAATCTCAGAAAAGTTAAAGAAGAATGAAATTTAAAACAACTAATAACAAACCCAAAGTGTTTCTTTTCTTTTTTTTTTTAAAGCAGAGGAAAAAATGGAAAAAGCTTTAAAAATGGCTAAATCTGAATGGATGTATTTGCCATAGTTGGACATCACAGGATATCACAACAACCTAATGTGTTTACTGAATGTGATTGAAATAGCATATTCTTAAAAAGCTTGTCAGTATCCAAAAACAAAATATTCAAAGAAATGCACATTTCAGGAGGTTTTTGAGTAAATCATCCTTCTTCCACATGGTTCTCCAGTGTTGAATTAAATTTATTTATTTACTTGATTTATCTAGCCACTCATCTCACTTTTATGTGACTCTAGACAGCTTACAATACAATAAAAACACAAAATACATAATATAAACAAAAATAAAAACACATAGCAGCCAGGCATGATCTAACCATGCAACCAGAAGACAGACTCTAACCCAAGCCCAGGGCTCCAGGCTCAAGCACATAGCCAGGTTTTCAAGGCCTTATGAAAGGCCAACAGGGATTGAGCCAATCTAATCTCAGAGGGAATGATGTTCCAAAGGGCAGGTGCCATGGCAGAAAAGACTCCTTTTGGGCCCTGCCAGCCGACACTCCCTAGCTGATGGTATCTGGTGCATGCCCTTCCTGCCAGATCAGATAGGGCAGGTGGAAACAACTGGGGAGAGACGATCCTGTAAGCATCCTGGTTCTAAGCCATGAAGGGCTTTAAAGGTAACAACCAGCATCTTGAATTGCACCTGGAAGCACACTGGAAGCCAAAGCAGCCTGCGGAGCAGTGGTGTCTTATGTGCTGAGTAACTGACACCAGTACCTGCCTGTGCTGCCATATTTTGCACCAATTGAATACTCTTCAAAGGCATCCCCATGTAAAGCACATTGCAGTAGTTCAATCTGAATGTCACAAGGGCATGAGTGCTTGTGAGCAGGGCCCCCTGGTCCAGGAATGGGGGCAACTGACTAAGCTGTGCAAAGGCCCTCCTGGCGATGGCTGCCACCTGGTCTTTGAGCAGGAGACATGAGCCCAGGAGGACCCCAGATTGCACATCAGGTCTGTCTGGGACAGTGCCACCCCATCCAGAACCAAAGATGGAAGGCTCTGGAACCAGGAGGTTCAAAAACCCAGAGCCATTCAGTCTTGCTTGGGTTGAGCTGAAGCCTGTTGCACCCCATCCAGGCCCCCACACCTCCAGGCATTGAAACAGAACCTGCAGGGCATCACTCAGACAGCATGGAGTGGAGATATAAAGCTGGATACCATCAGAATACTGATGATACCTCACCCCAAACCATTGGATGACCTCATGTAGCGGCTTCACGTAGATGAGGAGAGAGTGCCAAGCTCTGAGGCACCTCACAAAGGAGGGGCTGCCAGCTAGATGTCTCCCCTCCTATCAACACTGACCAGAACTGACCCCAGAGGAAGGAGGAGAACAAGCACAACACCATGTCACCCACCCCCAATTTCTGGAGCTGGTCCAGAAGGATACTATGATCAATGGTATTGAAAGCTGCTGAGAAGTCAAGAGCAGCAAGGATGGACACACTTCCCCATCCTGCTCCCACCAGAGGTCATCCAAGAGTGCAATCAATGCCGTCTTGGTCCTATATTGAGACCTGAACCCTGACTGAAAGGGGTCCAGATAATCTGCTTCTTCTACAGTCCTCTGAAGCCAAAATGCAACCAGTTTCTCTATAACCTTCCCTAGATGCCATAAACTCTAACAAGCATAGCCAATAACCATGCTAGCCAGCAAACATACTGATGGGGAATCATGTGAGTGGCAGTGCAATGCATCTAGGTGGCATCAGACTGGGGAAAGCACAGATATCTTATAATAAGTTATTCAGTACATCCCCCCTTTCAGAGATCAGCAAAATTTTGCAGTGACATGAGAACATGGCTATCTGGCTTCTATATCAACCCACAGAATAAAACAACTGCAAACTGTTAGTTGTCTTCAAAGATTTTTTTTCTATCAGGCACCTAACTTTTAATCATGGTGTCAGATGAAGGCTAAGAAAAAGCTTATCTTGTATAACTGCAATATAGACACCCAAGAATTTTTCACATGGAGCAGATGTAAAAGTGCTGAAGTTTCAAGGAAACTCAGCTGTCTGGCATTAGGATGTGAAATCAGTCTTGCCTTGAATCTGTCTCTCTTCAGAGCTTCTCAAATATTGAAGGAGGATCTTAGGCAAGAGAACATTCTTTTAATTTGTCAAGCGTACCCACAGCAATTTTCTACAGAAATGTAATATGTAAAATACACGCACACACACAGTGCATCTTTGTGTACATGTGTGATTGATGGAGAGGTAGACAAACAGAGGGCAGGTGACAGGCATTGTAGGTTTCTAAAATAATCCTTTCTAAGGAAAGTCAGGAAAGCCACTCTGGTGTAGAGGTTAAGACATCAGGCTAGAAACTGGGAGACTAAGAGTTCCAGTCCTGCCTTAGGCACAAAGCCAATTGAGTGATCTTGGGCCACTCACTCTCCCTCAGTCCTAGGAAGCAGGCAATGGCAAACCACTTCTGAAATCTTGGCAAGAAAACTGCAGGGATTTGTCCAGGCAGTTGCCAGGAGTCAACACTGACTCAAAGGCACCCCCCCCCCCAAAAAAGTCAGTGTGATGTAGTAGTAAAGGTGTTGGATAAGATCCATTGGGATCCAGGTTCAAGTCTGTCCTCATCCATGAAATACATAAAATGGCTATTCATGCTGATCTCTTGAATGAAATGTGGCTTAAGTAAAATAAAATAACTGCATATAAGTATAACCACAGATTCAAAACTGTAAGCATTAAATAATAGAATAATGTAACTATATATATTTACATAGTATGTTCCCCTGTACCCAATGCAGAGACTATTATTTCAAATCTTTCAGCCAATTTACAACTATTGTTCTATTTAAAGGGAACCTTCCATGTTTCTGGCTTTATCAGAGATGAATATGAAAACGTACTGCAAAGCAAAAATGATAATAATGGAAGGTGCAAAACTTCATTGCAAAACAAAAAATTACAGTACAATATCTATTGGTATAAAACTAATTCAAACTTTTCATACATTCCAAGAAAGAAAACATGTTCTTATTACTTCCCTATAATGCTTAGCGACAAGGCCAGGTCAAAATGTGTTTAAATCATAGGGTGTGACGTGGCTATTTGTACTGGGCTCAAAAATGTTCTTTTTAATACTAATTTTGGCAACATCTAAAACAGAAGCCATCTATGAAATGTATCACTGCAAAATTAACAAAGCAACAAGTCTACCCAAAAAGGAAAGCCAGCCTAAACATTAGCAGGATACATGATGTTCTCTATATCCAAACATCTGACATCATGGAAATGATCATGATTTGGATATATTCTGCTAGATTAAAATTACTAATTTGATACCTATTTGTATTTTTATTTTTTGTCACCCCATTATACCCACTACTGGTAAAACAAACAGGACATTTTAGCTTTAATCTTCTTACTACATAACCCAAATAACTTCAGTCATGTTTGCATTAATGTTGCATTAATCATGTTGTTGTGTATTAATGAGTTTTCAGGCTATGCTAATTACTGTCATAGATTCTGCAGCAGCCCATTAAATATACAAATTACAGAATTAAAGAGCCAGAGCTCTTCATGATTAATCTTTAAATGGAGAAAAACTAATGATGTCTGTACAAAGTTTCTCTCTACTTTGGACTGAATGAGCTCAATGAGCAATCAATTAGAGGATTTGAAGAATAAGAAGCCCATAAGGCAGCATCTGTTTTTCTGAAAGAGTTACTTGAAATAGATATTGGGTATAAAGCTTTTTCAGATTTTCTATTTTACAAGTATTTACAGCATCGTCCAGTCCTTAACACTTTTCCTTAAGAGTCTACAGGCTTAAATTCATTATTATGTCCCCACTGGAAGCACCTGCCTCTCTGTGAATATAGTAAATCAATCTTCTCTTTTTAGCAAGGACACCAGTCCTCTTGCTCTCTGGTTAAGAAGATTTACAGCAAACCTTGGTGAAAACAAAGGCAAGATAAGTTTAGAGTCATTTGATAAGATTTGATGTATTAGAAGCACTTTCCCCTCCTAGCTTCTGAATGATGTTTTGTTTAATAAGAGAACAATGGCTAGTGGTTAGGGACTATAAATTAAGAGAGATGGATTCTGAACCAAATTCTGCCATGGATGCAGCACAGAACATTAGTCAAATCATTTAACTTCTCTGGGCCCAATTTCATGGATTATTGGTAAAAATGGGGTTTGGTATTCTCGGAATAGAAATAGTATGGCAAATGTAAACAATTTATATTATTTTAAAAATAGTTTTAGCCTAATACTTATGCAACCACAGTGCACAGAATGAACACATTTTATTTATATGTGGGAAAAGTAACAGGTATCTGTAATTATGGCCAACTGAACCATGGATGTAATATTTCATGGAAATACCCTGTTTTATAACTAAAGACATCTTTATATGGTTATGACAATCAGGAATAGTAATATTGAATATGGCAGAAATACATGACTTGCAGGCCTAAAGTTCCATATGGCATCCAAAATTCTTTGCTGTAAACTCCAAAAGTTGTTACAAATTTGTAAATGTGTTAATGTGACAAGCAGGGAGTTATTGAAGATACAACTGGAGAGTAATCATATTATTATATTTTAATTAAATTCAAATCTATATGAACCAAATCTATATAAAATGAACAATTTCAGTTCTAAGTATTTTTTGGAGAGTGACCTGTGATCAGTGACTTCAAGACCAGTTGTGATCCTCATTTGGAAGATGCTGCATGCACCGGGGAATACCGATTACCGGTAGTGAAAGCATCAGATAATGCAGAATGCCATAACCCAGAGATTTAATTGGCATTGCTCACTCCGTTATTTCATACATCTTAAGGAAATTTAATTGACTTTCTATCAATTTCTATTCAAAGTGCTATGAATTACCACCAAAGCGCTAAATCATTTCGGAACCAAGTACCTGAAAGAATATTTTTCCAATATCAGCATTCCAATGCCTGTCTTTGAATACTCTGCATGGTGCTGAGAGTTACATTTACAATGAAAGACTTTCTTGCTGTGGTCTATTATCAATGGAATCCCCTTCCCTGTCAGGCCTTGCACCAGTTTTGTTCTCTTTTAGATATCAGGTGAACTCTTCTTAAATATTTAAAATCTTCTATTTCTTTAATTTAAAAAAAACGATTTTTTTTTTAATATCTGGTTATTTGAATGTTCACCTTGTTTTAAACTTCCAAACCTCTGGTTAAATCAGTATATAAATGCTTTAAATAAGTACCCCATCGTGAGTCAGTTAGGTAGTTTAGCAGCACAAGTTAATGACCATGAAAGCTGGGCAACTTTGAAACTTATCACAGCTCTTTGCCACAGTCTACTATGGTTGGAGGCTAGTGCATTTGCCTTTTCCTCTATCGCTGTCCTAGGCTACAATTATTATGGGATTCTTTAAAAAGGACATACACAGTATAAGATTATTACATAGTGAGAGAAGCTGACTTTTGCTGCTTGTAAAATAGGTGCTTTCTCTGATTCTCAGGAAGCATTAAAAAGTAGCATTATTGGTCATTGTTGTAGCTATAGTCTTTGAAGTGTATATTTAAAGTAACTTAGCAAATTTGGTAAAATGGTTACTCTGGGGATGAATATACATATCCAGTGTGGGGATTCAGATACTTGATTACAGCAATGAAAACATTAAATACTAGATCAACATTTGCTAGAGAGTAACTATGACAGACACAAAGGAATCACACAGAGGATGATTTGAACATTAATCCAGAATAGAAGCTCCCTGGAATGCTTCAAATTGCTTCTGTATCGTGGTCAGTAGTTGAAAAAACAATATTTCTACTTAGTATTTAGTTAGGGCAGACAGCTGCAAACCATAGGCTCTTACTGAGGCCAACTCAATAGCACTGAAATTTATTTATTTATTTATTTATTTATTCATTCATTCATTCATTCATTCATTCATTCATTCATTTATTTAATCTCCACCCATCTCCCCCTAAGGGGGAACTCTGGATTTGTAGAACTTAGGAAATTTGATTTAGCCATGAGAAGACGACTTTTAGTAATAGAGAAAGAGTACCTTAAAGATACTTCTCCAATTTGGATAAGAGAGGTGGTGCTCTCTACACATAACATCTGAGAAAAGGAGAAAGTTTGAATCATGAAACCTAGAACAGAGTTACTTGTAGCTGTTTTAGAAAGGAAGCAGATAACTTACTGGGGAGTCAAATGGCAAAGCATTACTAAGCTAACCTTCAAGGATATTATTAACCCATCCTTTGCTACACTGCAGGACTAATTATATGGAGACCAGAGTGATCAATAAAACTCTGACTCCTAGCTTCTCAGCCTGTGCAATTTGTCATATTACTTTGCTTTATATGACTTCTTGGCCTGTCTATGATCATAATAAACTGAGCCAAACTGAATGATATTCCCATTTCTCTACCTTTTTGTTTCTCTCTGCTCAACCTATAGCCAACTGCCAATCGGTTGACAGTATCTCCTCCTTCATATTCGCACAGCTAAGACCAGCCTTCCCAAACCTGTTGCTCTCCTGATGCAATAGTACTACAAATTCCAGAATGTGTAGCCAAAATACACGTTAGTCAAATTATTGAAAATTCTTGGAACTTCAACCATCTTGAATTGATCCTAATAACTAACTGGAGATCTATGATTTCTACTGGTAGGTTCAGAATATATTTATGTTTGATACTAGCTTTGGTAGTACAAATATTGTCAGGCAAAACTAAACAACTAACAAAAGGCTCTAGAAAGTGCTGAATAAAATAAAAATACATGGACATTGAAGTAAATGTAATTATGTGAAACTTAGAAAATTTAGACTTGACTACTCCAGCCAAGTCAGAATCTGAGCACATAAGACTGGAAGAGGTGATAGGTTATAATAAAGTAGAAATTCTGCAACAGTGAGGCTGTTTATTGATTAGACTAAGGCTATAGTGTGTTCTAAGAAAGATAATCACCCTAGCTGAAAATAAAACTCATAAAATAAAGAGAATCAGGGATATGGATACTAGAAAAAGAAAGATGCAAATCCTGGAATTATACTTTTTCTTGAACCCATTATTCTGTTTATGCTTAAGGTGGAAACAATGCCAACGTTGAACGCAAAGCTAAACTGAAAGAGTTATTTGATCAGACTACAGTGAGGCAAAACAAAAGTTCAATTAAAACTCAAGTGAAAATTCATTAGGAATTGCAAGTTGTAGCAGAAGTGGAAGAAAATTAGACTATCCTCCACTCAGGCTAACTCAGATTTTCAAAGCAGAATGGCTTACTCAGCAACAGATCTGAAAAATGCTAATGATTTAATCAAAGAGGCAGGAGCTGAAAGAAATATACAATATTTCATTCAGTAGTGTCTGAAATGCCATTTCCCCTAATTATTCTTGACACGGTGACTTTCTTCAGTGTGGAGAGAGAAAAAAAAAAGTTTGTTTCATTCAAAACAAGCAAACTTACCAAAGTGTTACGAGAAAGCTATTTTGGTATGGGATTTGTGAAAATCTTGTACAACTCCCCTCCCCACACACAAATAATAAAGCAAAGCAAACCTTTTAAGAGTTTGGTAATGGCCTAGTTCCAGCTAGATGCATATAGATGTGTGTATATCAACATGTATTTTTCTTACTATGATTTAGCTATATAACCTTTTCTGTTAAGGAAGGAATAATTTAAAAATAAAGTTTTGTACTAAAAGGAAAGAACTATTAAAAATCTATAAATGTGTACACAAGTAAAGATTGCAAGTTAATTATTTTACTAAGATGGATCTATTTTATTCAAGGTAAATGTCTATCTGGACATTATCTATGTTTCTATTTGGCCTGAAATGTGTAATTAACTATCAATAATATGCAATTTATATTTAGATTTATAATCCTTGAATTATGGAATGTGTTTCAGCAACTTTTATAGTATACTTCCATCCTGTCATGGCTTTTTATTGCCTAAATATGAATCATTTTAGAGAATGTATGATTATAATACTTTTATTTCAGCAAAACATTTTAATGGTGATGGAGGAATTACAGAAGAGGTTGGAGGAGGGGAAAAGGACTATTTTCTATTATAAATTGTTATTTCTTTTTAATACATCACTATTAGATAAGGTCTGGTAATAGGCAAGCAGACAGACTGTGAAGCATAGCTAATTTTTATTGCTAAAAATGTATTTATTAAGCACCCTTTCTGTATCAAGGCAGCATAAAGTAGCAAGGAAAAAAAAGACAGATGGAGAGAACAAAGGAACAAAAAGAGAAAAATAACATAAATAAGAACAAAATTAGCCACTTGAGCCAATGCTAAATGCCTTTCACACCTTTGCCTGAAGTTTAATAAAGATAGAAAAATGGTGTTTGTAGGGGTAAATTCATCCCAGAGTATTAACCAACTAAA
Source organism: Python bivittatus (assembly GCF_059951505.1). Lineage (NCBI taxonomy): Eukaryota > Metazoa > Chordata > Lepidosauria > Squamata > Pythonidae > Python > Python bivittatus. Next base: position 111,386,969 of record NW_028277030.1, on the reverse strand, counting down.
GTAACACAACAGTGTTGCTGAACTACAATCTCCAGCAGTAATCCCCAGCCAAAAGTGATAGATGCCGAGAAATATATTTCAGCTGCATCTATAGAAGGCCCTGCTCCTTACCCCATTAATCCAAGAGTTTCTGGAACTTGGAATGGAGCCTGAAAAGTTAGAGGTGCAGGACCTCATGAAGGATTTTATAAGTAAAAGGCAGCACTTTGGATTGCAATGGAGTTATCTGGCAGCCCATAAAGATGAAAAGATATCACCTAATATGGCTATCCTGTTCATTATATCTATGGATATATGCCACTTTGTGCATTAACTGAATCTTCATCAGCTGATGTAGAACTGATTCCAATGGTAGCCTCATGTAGGGCACATTATAGAAGGCTGAGTTCATTCTACATACCCTTTATCACTGCATATCCCATTATTTACAAGAAGTGTATATTAATGTCAGTGTTATTAGTAAAAGGTTAAGAAAAATGAAAATCTAAACAAAATGTTATACAGAAAAATGTCTTACCTACAGAGAAAATAAAACTTGTCACACAGTAACAAATAGCATACACTTTTGTGGACAGTATACCCAATTCAGATTTAGGAAGAGAAAAACTTACCTACTAATATCATCTTGAAGGAAAAGAGAGCATTTACATTGTATAACGAATTAAGAGTTGAGTAGCTTTAATGGACTTAATCTCAAGTAAATGTTTGAAGAAGTAAACTGGGGAACCATTTTCACATTCAGAATCAGATAAACATCTCATCCATTTTTCAAAAGTAGGTGAAAGAATACATAGTTGTGTGCTGATATACGAGGGGGGACCCAAAACCCCCCCAGAATTTATAAAAAATCACGTATTTATTTTTACATGTTCAAACTTCAGTCACCTTCAAAGTACTCTCATTTGATGCAATACACCTATCGAGACATTTTTTCCACTACTCAAAACAGGTTTTGAACTCGTCGATTTTGATGCCTTTTAGTGCTTCTGCTGGTTTTTGTTTCACCTCCTCATCAGCAAAACGTTTCCCTTTGAGGACTTTTTTCATCCAGGGAAACAAAAAAAAGTCGCACGGGGTGAGATCAGGTGGATAGGGAGGGTGGGGCACAAGGGTCATGCCGTTTTTGGTCAAAAACTGCTGAACACTCAGCGTGGTGTGTGCAGGTGAGTTGTCATGGTGGAAGAACCAGTCACCTGTTTGCCACAACTTGGGACATTTCTTCCACAAATCATGACACAACCTTCTCAAAACTTCCAGATAAAAACTTGGGTTGACTGTTTCACCCGGAGGAACAAATTCCAAATACACAATCCCTTTCACATCAAAGAAACAGATAATTGTTTTCACGTTCAACTTCACTTGTGCTTTTTGGGGTCGTGGGGATGTGGCAGTTTTCCATTGGCTCGATTGCTGTTTCATTTTGGGGTCATAGGCGTAGCACCAAGATTCATCTCTGGTTATGACTTTCAAAAAAAAAATTAGGGTCAGCCCCCAACTGCTCCTTCAAAGCACAGCACACAGTCAGGCAATTGTCTCTTTGTTCAGGGATGAGCAAGCGAGGCACGAATCACCCATCACGAAATAGGCAAACATGTTGAAAGAGTCTCTAAAAAAACCCTCACTGAAGCCGAATGCAGCCTCTCACAACAAGCCAGCTGGTGCAGATGGGTTCTTAGAACATTCACCTAGCAGGGGAACCCTGTACTACAAGGGCCCCCCCCCAGAAGATAATTCTGGTTTTTCTTGGGTCCCCCTTCGTAATCTAAGGGATCAAAGTAAATCAGGAAATCACTGGTTCAAATCTTGCTTCTGATAATGTCATCACTATTTGATTACTCCTTCAGTGAGCCTTAAGATCACATCTGCAGAACTAAGACTGACCAATTTTACAGATATGTATAGTTTATTAAAGTAGATAATTAATAAAAAGTAGATATTAGATTATCTAAAACTAGATAATACTTGCAACATTTTAACAGTGAGATGATGATGATGGTGGTGGTGGTGGTGGTGGTTGGTTGCATAGTCAGCCAGATGTTTAGACTGAATTTGGCATTTTTGTCTACTATCATCATCATCATCATCATCATCATCATCATCATCATCATCATCTGTGGGACCATTTTCTCCCAATGGCTTCTGCCCATCCTTTGAGATCTGAAAGAGGCGGCTCACTCCAGGTGCCAATATGACATTTGCAGGGATTGCAGGACCAAGTCTTCTCAGTTGCTATCTCCCTTGTCTGGAATAGCATTCACCCTGCTATCAGACAGGCCCTGTTATATTTATGCAAAGCTGTTAAGATCTGGTAGTTTCAGTAAGTCTTTGGGGTGTGAGAAGTTGTTTCTTTTGGAGGATGATTACATATATGAGATATGAATGTTCCTTGTGACTTGGTTAAGTTATATTACATTCTTAGAGTGTTGTGTTTTTAGTTTTTAATTTCATTACAGTTTGGGGTTCTGTAAGCTACTTAGAGTCAGATATGATTGAAGTGGCTTATATGTAAAGCCACTCCAATCTTTCTTTCTTTACTTTCTAGGAAAGGAAGAAAGAGAGAAAGAGAGAAAGAGAGAAAGAGAGAAAGAGAGAGAGAGAGAGAGAGAGAGAGAGAGAGAGAGAAAGAAAGAAAGAAAGAAAGAAAGAAAGAAAGAAAGAAAGAAAGAAAGAAAGAAAGAAAGAAAGAAAGAAAGATCAGAGATATCAGCTTGTATAGTAAAAGAACAGATGGAATCTGGATGCCCAAAGACAGCTTGAGAAGGGAATGCCTGTTTGACTTGAGGGAAGGCTTCAAGTCAATCCCACTTAAGGGATTCCCACCATTTGGGTAAGATGAATTACCAATGTGAACAGTGCAGCAAAATTAGGAAGAAATGTATGATAACAATTGGCAAAGCCCAGAAAATGCTATGTGTGCTATGTGCGCCATGTGTGCAGGAGGAACTCCCAAGACAAAATGGATTCTACTTTAGTTGGATCCATCTGAATTCCTTTCAAGGAAAAATGATATCCCAAATAGTCCAACATAGATGAGTAAAAAACACAGTTCTGTAGCTTAACATATAGGCTGTAGTCATGATAGTACTGAAGAACTACTTGAACCTGATTGATGTGATGAGTACATCAGTTAAGTTATCCGAGGAATTACTAGGAATTTGCAAGAAAAATCAGGAAAAATATGATTCGTAAATTGCATGAAGACTGATGGGTTGCAACTCAATCCAATGGCATTACTGTATATTCAAACAAGAATCTATAGCATGATTCTTAAAAATTCAAGGCCCTCCTTTCTGGGAATCAGACTGCAAGCCCTTCTGAGATCTAATTTGGCCTTTGTATACATTTTCATTGATATATTCTTTCAGGCAGGCTAACTATATTTCACTTTGGATGAAGATGTCTTTCTGGAATCTCTAATCTAAAATTAACTGTACAATCACAGATTGTTTGTGGGGGGAAGGGGGAGGGAATGACAGGATCATCCTTGTCCACTGTCCTGGCTTTAATGTAATAGTTCTCTGTAGTCTGCTATTCCTTTCCTTCTTTGCCACATTGATCCTTATATTAGGAAACTTGCATTGAAATTGACAAATTGCATTTCCAAGGCATTGACTTCTAAACATTACTGCATTCCAATATACTATATTTTTAAAAAATGACCTCAAGCCAATTCTCAAGCAATAAACCTGCTTCCAATTCTTTTAACTGTATTTATCTTTACTATACATAGGACTTGGATTTTTTTTAAAAAAAATAAATGTCTTAATTAATTGAAAATATATAATGTATGTGATTTTCATGCACTTAATTCTATAATAAGCTTTATGCAATGACCTGGTAACATATGTTCTCACTCTTTTCATCCACTTATTACATTCAGTTACAAGGTTTGGTCATATACCTGTAGATTTTGCCTATTTTTCAAAAAGAAAATTGAAATAGTCCATAGATAAACCTGAATGGTTGTGATAGTTGATGATAGCTAGATCAGAGACCATAGTTAGAGCAAGATAAGAGGTCCCCCAACATCAATTACTATTCAGTGCTATAAATATGTTTACTTTGCAAAACAAAGAGGCTGAAGTAGATGTACAGGTTTTTTTAAATTAAAAGCATATATCTTTTAGTCCAATAAACACCATCTTATCATCCCAAATGATAGTAATTAATCAGCATTTTAAAAAGACTGATATGTCACCAGAGAATCTGAGATTATTTTTCCATACATCTGACTTTAAAATTCTTTCTTCTCAATTAAATATAAACATTTATTGCTCTCTACTTCAAATGCACAGAACTCACCAAATAATTCCTGTGAAGAGATATAATAGTCCTACCTCAATATAATATACATGTGTGTGTGTGTGTGAATGTTCAGAGAGAGAGATTGCTATAATTAATGTATTGTCTATTAATTTAACAAATTATATTCCTGCTGTTTGAATTATATTGCTTATAAGTCTTCTTATATTTCTTTCTATTTTTTATGCTAATAGTAGCATTTCTGAATTTAGTTATGCTAATAGTTGTATTTTTAATTATTTACTTTGCATCTAAGTATAAGGTTACAATTCATTTGTTAATATTAAAAATATAATATTAGAAGAATGCTACCGTGCCCTTTCAGTTTCCCCCTTTTTAGGCTAAATATAATCATTTCCTTCAACCTTTTCTGAAGCAAGGCGTTTTTCATGCTCCTGTCATTTTCACTGTCATCCTCTAATTCCATCCTAGTTTGTCTACATCCTTCTGAAACTGGACACAGATGATGATAAATACAATAAAATAAATTCATTCCTCAACTATGTCTCTAAGTAGCTGGGTCACGTTGCTTGAATATTTTCAGCTAGATTGTTGAATAAGTCAAACTCAGCACATTTTTATAGATATCTACATACTACTGCTATATCAATAACATCATTTCTTATGGGGCATCTTGAAATGGAACACAGCTTTTAAAATATTAGATCCCAATTCTATAATTCTGTATGCAGAAGTTAATCAAATTTATTCATGTTAGGCAACAGTATATAACTCTAGGTTGTTGTTGTTGTTGTTGTTCAGTCGTTAAGTCGTGTCCGACTCTTCGTGACCCCATGAACCATATTGCGCCAGGCCTTCCTGTCCTTCACTGCCTCCCTGAGTTTGCTCAGTTTCATGCTCATTGCTTCAGTGATGCTATCTAACCATCTCGCCCTAAGGTCAAATTAGTTTGATGGGACTTACATATTTATTAATATACTTCTTATAAGCTTATTCATCATATCAAAGATGAGTGAAAGACTGAGTGAAAGTATATGTGAGAAAGGCATAGATTAAATATTTGCATACAGACAGTATCCAACACATTAGTGCTAGATTTTGCAAACTTCTATGATACAATTATTTTTCGACAGATAAAGCTGTATATTATAAATCCTGACTGATTGTTTTGGCAGAAATAACATCACTTGGTTTATGATCTGATTGATTTGGGGCCATAAGTACTTAAATCTAATAGGGACAACACATTTTAATCCTCTTCTCCCTCCCTCTTTTTTAATGTTGGCAATCACTCAATTGATAAGGCTCATCATAGTTAGACAAGATATTAATCTGATCTTTCTAAAAGATCAATTGTGGGATGAAACATTCCCTGATAATATTCATAGGAACACTTTCTGATGATATTCATGACAGACAATTAGAATCAATGAATGCCTTTCATACTTGTTTGTTCGATACACTACTTGTTAGTACCATCACGCTGTCTTCTTCAAAAGCCACAAGGCAAGAATAAAAAGTCACATCTTGTAATCAGTTCAAAAAGTGGGCAGTATTTCAGAAAGTTAAAATATTTTATAATGAAATTCTATTCAACACTACTCAATCTGTTTATAGGGAAGCGTAGATTACGTATAACTTATAGACTATAAGGGTTTTATACACTCTTTTCTAAGTGAGCTGAGCGTTTATCTACATGGTATATAAAACATTTTCATGCTGCTTCAATTCTCATTTTCTTTACTAAGGTTTCCTTACTCTGGTCGCCAATCCAACATGACACCACCCTTTTTAAGCATCTATAAAGGAAGGATGGGGGAAGAAGGAGTTTCTCTTCATAAAAATAAAACAGAAATGGAACTGCAGAGTATGATATTTACAATTTAGCCTCCAAGTGGGACTTACTTCTAAACATACAAATAGCATTGTTCTAAGTGTCATGATATCACTCAGAGCCAGTGTAATATGATAGCATGGGATCTGAGCAACCTGAGTTCAAGAAAGAATGGAAGCACTGATGTGGACTTCATTTTTGCTTTTGTTTAGAAAAATAATAAAAAAATAAAGAGTCCTTCTGGCCTGAAATCATAAAAATCCCCTTTCTATACTGTTCTGAAGGTTTTTTTTTTTTTTTGAGTGAATTGTGAAATGGCCTCTTCCAGTTTACAATCTGTAATAATATACAGCCAGTCCTCATTTAGCAACCACCTCAGCAGCCATTTGCAAATACAACAGTAATAAACATTAGAAGAAAAAAAAATCTGATCAATGCACACACTTATGCCAAAATTTCTGCACCTGACAACAATGTATGGTGGAATGAGAGTAATGCTGGAGTTGCTGCATGAGAGAACTTTATCTAAATGAGATGGCAACAACCAGGGAACTTCACAGCATCTCCCTCTCTCTGTCTCTCAGTCATGTGGTTCACTTAACAACCATTTCACTAGAATGAATTGCCGTCACTAAATGAGGACAGACTTGCATGAGATTTTAGTCTTTTTGGAGTCAGGCAGCCTCAAAAATCCAATAAATAAATAAATAAATAAATAAAATTGCTTTCCTCTTTTTACTTTTCCCCCTCTAGACTAATGTTTGAAGTACCATCACAGAGGTAGACCTAGTTTCCATTTTAATAACCCACAATGCTCCTGATGTGGTATTCTCCAGTGCATTTTGGTTAATTGAAATGGCTTTGAACATACCTGCAAGAAAGCCTGCCATGGCTCAGTAAAAGAAATCTCCCCTCCTGGTCCTCTTAAAGCCAGCCCTCACCATTTAATTACAAAATCTGTCTTCTGCCTGAAACCAACTGGGTTTAAGTGGCTTGTGAAACTTACAAAATGAAAACAATACAGAATCTGAAGAAGAAGTAAGTAGAATAGTAATTCCAATTCAATTCTTTTTTTAAGATTTTTTAAAATCTGGCCTTTATTATTTTTATAAATAACTCAAGGGGGAGAACATACTTAAATACTCCCTCCTCCTCCTATTTTCCCCACAACAACAACCCTGTGAGGTGAGTTGGGCTGAGAGAGAGTGACTGACCCAAAATCACCAGGTGGCTTTCATGCCTAAGGCAGGCCTAGAACTCACCGTCTCCTCATTTCTAGCCTGGTACCATAACCACTAGACCAAACTGGCTCTCAGTTATTACCTATTTTCCAGATAATAGATATTATTATCATCTATTATCTCAGTTATCACTTATTGTTACCTACTTCAACTTGGTATGCTTATTTTCAAGATATTGCCAGTCAATACTAATCAACTTAAACAATGCACTGAGTTCTTTTTGCATAGTTCCAAAATTATATTTTAATGCCTGGGACATCCAGGATAACAGATGAACCCCAAGATACATTTGAAAAATCATTCATAAACAAAGGCTTAGGGAATACTCATTTCTTAGAGGGGAAAAAAATTATTACACTAATGCCGTTTGTCAGGGTTAGTGCAGCACATTTGTAGCATAAATCCCTGTTGTGCACATTAGAAAATGTTTTAAGATGTTTTGTTCACAAAGCTGCCCAAATCACTTTGTTGTGCTGGATCACTTTTCTTTTTTAAGTGTTTCACCCTTTCTTTAGGCTTCTTGGGATTAGGAAGAGGGAAGAAAGAAAATGTCTTGTTCAAGAAGGGGAACTGTGAAGTTATTTTAAGTGCAAGACCACGATGCTAGCAAAAGAAGTTCTAAGAGAAAAAAGAAATGAAAGGACAGCTAAATTCTTTTTTTACTGAGGCCAGTTAATAGTTCATAGTGGGATATATCACTGTCAACAGGAATAAATGAAAGGAAAAGCAAGCATGGCTCAGAATACTCTGTAAAGATTAGAAAGATGGGAGCTTGGTCCACAGTTATCATGCCATGACCCATATACCTTCCTACTAAAGGGGACGATGGGGATATATTAAGCACCCTTCTACTGAATTGGAAATAACTCCAAGCAGTTACGTATTTACTATCTGAGCTCTCAGTCACTGTAAAGCCCTACCCAGACAACATTTCCTTCATTGAGAATTATTCTGCTCCTATTCATTTTTATAAGTGTTTTCCTAGAGTCTACCACATGTTTGTTCCCCTACCCCTCTGCTATGTTATTCTGTTGGGCACCTTTGTCCAGGGTCCAAAGAAAGTTTTTATAGACAAGTTACCCAAATTTTTTAAATTGGAATTGCTGGAAATTAGAACTAGGATGTTTTGCATGCAAGGCAGATGGGGTACTATGGAATTCTCCCATTTAGAACAGCATTTGAGTAACTACCTCATCCTCTAATAAGGAAGAGAAAACATGCAGGAATCTAAAGATGGCAGAGACTTTTACTCAAAATACTAATGAATTATATTGTAGTTCTTAGGTCTTGCGTAATATGAGCAAAAAATCAAAATATGGGTGACTAAATCCATAAGCAGGAGCGGGATGGTGGAAGTACGACCATCCTTGCTCTCCTTGAGCTCTCAGCAGCTTTCGATACCATCGACCACGGTATCCTGTTGGGACAGCTCAGGGAATTGGGGGTGGGCAGCACGGTCTTGTGCTGGTTCGCCTCCTTTCTCCGGGGCCGATCCCAATCGGTGGTGATAGGGAGCAAGAGGTCCCATCCTCGGCCCCTCCTTTGTGGGGTGCCACAGGGTTCGGTTCTCTCTCTGCTCATTTTCAACATCTACATGAAACCGCTGGGCAAGATCATCCGTCATCATGGGATGAGGTATCATCAATATGCTGATGATACCCAGCTATACATCTCCATCCCTGGTAAAGTAAGTGATGCTGTGGCCACCCTTTCGCGGTGCCTGGAGGCTGTAAGGGTCTGGATGGGGAACAACAGGCTTTGGCTGAACCCTGGTAAGACGGAGTGGCTGTGTGTTAATGGCTCCTCTGTTTCCGGGATTTTGTCATCTTTGGTGCTGGATGGGGTGGCGCTGCCCCAGACAGACCCAGTGCATAATCTGGGGGTCCTCCTAGACTCACGGCTCCTGCTTGAAGAGCAGGTGGCAGCCGTGGCTGGGAGGGCCTTTGCATAGCTTTGGGTTGTGCATCAGTTACACTCTTTCCTGGATCGGGATGCCCTTCGAACAGTCACTCACGCCCTTGTTATCTCCCAGATAGACTACTGCAATGCGCCCTACATGGGGCTACCCTTGAAGAGTATCCGGAAGCTACAGCTGGTCTAGAATGCAGCTGCGTGGGCTATTGTTGGAGCCCCAAGGAGGGCCCATGTAACGCCTCTGCTCCGCGAGCTGCATTGGGTGCCAGTTTGCTTCCGGGTCCAATTCAAGGTGTTAGTTATCACCTTTAAAGCCCTACATGCCATGGGACCAGGTTATCTAAGGGACCGCCTCTCCACTATGACTTCAACCCATCCCACCCGATCACACAGAGAGGGAATGCTTCGGACCCCCTCAGTGAAAGAACTTTGACTGGTGGGGTCCAGAGGGCAGGCGTTCTCTGCGGTAGCCCCCGCTCTTTGGAACATTCTGTCCCCGGAGGTGCGATTAGCCCCCACACTCCTGGCCTTCTGTAAGGCTTTGAAGACCTGGTTCTACCACCGGGCCTGGGGTGGGGTGGGAATACCTCAAGCATGGGGATGGCTAGCCCCATAGAGGCCTTCTGCCTTCAGCCTCAGATTTTTCATCCTCTTGGTCTCTCCTTCTTTTTAGTAATGTTTTTAATTAAGGTTTTATGTATTTATATATTTTATGTTTTTAATGTTTCTTGTGAATCGCCCAGAGTTCCCCCATTGAGGGGAGATGGGCGGTTGAAAAATTTAATAAATAAATAAATAAAAAACAAACAAACAAATAAATAATGATGGCAACTGAGGAGTGTGATGTTCTTAAAAATAAGCAGAAAAGCTATGTTTCAAATCAGCAGTTTTGAGCCCCTCTTGAAAAGCACTGCAGACCAGTACAACCCTGAAATTTCACCTTACCAGGTTTACTAATGAGAGTATGTAGGCTGGTTTGGGAGCATGACTGAGGACACCATTTCTAGTTTAGCAAGCACAAAATCAAGGGAAAAATGTGATGTGAGGACAATCATGAAATATTTTACAAAGATGCCTTTTGATTAAAAGGAAAGGCTTTCCTGAAATGAATTATTCTATGATTTGCATGTTTATTCATGTTTTGTTCTGTGGGACTGAATGCCAGGTAAGGGATGATAGAATGGCCACCTACAAATGTTTCTATACTTAGCCCAGTTGAGACATACCTTTTCTCACAATAAACTGGAAAAAGAATGAATTCAGAAGCTTCATGTAATATTTCATGGAATCTAATAGTGAACTCCCTAAAGAGGGATACTGAAACACTAGCATGTTAGTATGATCCCTCAAGAGTGCAAAGTATGCATTTAAAAAATGTCAAAATCAGCATGCAACCTCCTGCCAATTCAATTAAAAAATAAGCATACTATGATTCCTGTGATCCATGGAATACTATCAAAGTATATAGAGAAAGAAAAATACATGCCAGGGTAAATAGCATTTCAGTATCCTGGCAAAAGGATGAAATGCTGACTAGAGACTTGCCTGCTGGGACAGAATTAGAAACAAGTCTCCCTAAACACTGCTGTCCTAAAATTCCCATAATCCCTTGCATGAGCTGTGATGTGAACTTACAAAAATATCACGCGCAATCAAATGTCACAGGATCCCAGAAAAGCCTTATGAAGAGTACTTGCTTTTCCTTGCCGAATAAGCAATGCCCTGTTTTATCACACTACAAATTATCATACAGAAGGGATTTTCAGAAAATAGTGGAATTTTAAAGAATAATGTGAGGAAACTGTAGAAAGTAAAATAATAAATTCAGAGGAAATCCATCCATAGGAAAAAATCCATCAATATGTACTCCAAACCCTTTTGCAGTAAACACAGTATAGATAATTTCCTTACCTGTAAAATAGGTGTTTGCAGGCAAAGTAGAATTTGGAAACTTGTAATACCCATTTCCTGGGAAACGGGTTCCTTTCTTTACATTTACATCTGATGTTATTAAAGATATATCTATTCTTTCCAGCTGATAAACTGGAGGAGGTCCATTAAGTTCTTCAGGCTCATACCAAGTTATCTTTATTACAGTGCTGTTTATTCCTTCAGTGTCAGGGGCAATTAGCTGAATTGGAGCTATTTGTATAAAAAAGAAAAGGGGGGAAAAAAAGACAGGTTTAATTCTTTGTTTCTTATATTTTATAAATATTTACTAAAACCATCACCAAAGGAACTATTTACAACAATATAGCTTGCAAACTGCCTTAGATTTTTATGCAGCCACTCCACCGTACATAATAATCTTTAACTTGTTAAAAATGCAAAAATACAATCTGCCAATTCCTTGTTTGACTAAGCAGTGCTTCTAGCTTTTTACTTTTTCCGTTCACAAAGTATTTTCACGTTAATATCATAAAAACAATGCAAACATTATGGCACAAGTTCAAATAATTCTTTTGAACAAGAAGATACAATGCTATCTGCAGAACAGAATCACAAATACGAGATGTCTATTGACTTGACATTGACTTTTTTTATACCTTTGTTAGAGCACAATAGAGCCATCTTGAACTGAGTAAAAAAAAAACAACTGAGCCGGTTCACGTGAATTCTGGAGATAGAAACTCCACCATAAGCAGCTTTTATATACGCAAAAAATGTACATACTAGGATTTACTATCAATATATAGCATTTGCCAGGCTTTCAAATATGCAATGCTCATATACCTTGGCTAAAATGAAAAGATCTGTAAGACTTGCACAGACTTTCCACTCCTTAAATGGCAAATTACATCATCTGCAGTCATGATAATGAATAAACACCAATGTGGGAAACTGAAAATCTAAGCTGATCTGATGGATAATTCTTCACTAGTACTGCAACTGCCCTGGGAAGGATCATAACCCACGTGCCACATAATACTTTTGCATGTACACGCATATATGCATGTTATGAAGAATCATTGTGCCATGTCTGGAAATCATCTATCAATGTGCTTTGTCTATTAGTTTTCTGGACGGCATATACGGTAAAAGCTTGCTATAGGAGCAAAATAAGTATTTTCCTATTTTGGTGAGCAAATTTTTATAGATTTTATGAACATAATGTCGTTAGTCACATTCTCTATACAATACAATATACAATCTTTCAAGACTTACAAACAGAATGAAGCTTTCTGCAACTGGGTGTGGCACGTTATGCTAACGATTAGATGGTTAATTGCAACATACAATAGTACTTTTTATAGTGAATCCATTATGTTCCTTTCTTCCGTTGTGAATCCCAAGCAAGTATTACTTTGTAAATCTACTCCGCAATCGTGTTTTCTGCATGAGGAATCTTAAACTATGCCACATATATCAAAGTCAGGTGCTTCTGTTATCATACAGCACATAATTCATTTACAGAATAATATGAAGTAAAATATGCATCCTGTAAATTCATTCAGGCCATTGTGCTAAGAGTTCACAGCAAGGTCTTTGTCCATAATAAATTAATAATACATCTTTAAAGAATTTGGTATACAAAACCGTTGGCATATCTTTCAATTTTTTTGTATCATCCTCTAATGTGCTGCTATTACTTTTTCTACAGTGTGATCAAAGATTTCTTTAAGGCAAAGGAAATGATGGGAGACAAAAACTTACTAACCATGCCGTGCATTGTAAATTCTTGCTCGGATATCATTTATGACTTCATAATCTAATTAGTATCATACTGCTATGTTCAAAATTTACTGTGTCGAAATTGAAGTTCTGGCATGTGAGGTTACAAGCTTCCCCACATAAGTAGCACTGAGCATTAATGAAATGCAGCATTAATGCACAGGTTTCAAAAGAAAACATGGGCTTTACAATTGGAATTTCACCTTTGGAGTTATTCAGCTATGTCAGCATTTTAAATGTAAGTGGCAGGATTTAATATTCCAATTCAGCTTCAAACTACTAAAACAGAAGCACTAAATTTCATTATTGCTTAAAATGAACACACATGGCCCCCTTTAGAACAAACAGCAAATATTCCTTAAACATATTCCCATAATAAATTGGAATTGCCTATACTGTAATTATAGCATCTTCCCTATCCAAATTTGAAGCTTTTATGGCACTTGTGCGCTTAATTATTTAAATGCATTGTAACATTTACTTCCTTGACAGGAAAATATTGATTTTTTAATCATTTTCAAGTCTACTCTAGCACAAATAAATGTACTAGTTACAGTTAATGCACTGTGGTACAGACATTAAACACTAGCATTACGCAGTGCATTATTTTGTAATATATGAAATAGAAATCTAATATGTCAGAAAGCAACACCTTTGGTTTAAGATTAGAATTTTAACTATCATGTCCTTGATAATTCACAATTTATATGTCCTCACATATGAAGAATTCTTCTGAAACGTACACACCAACAAATCAGATGGTGGGGGACATTTAGATAATAAATATATCACATGTATGTCCACATCGCTGTATATGCAATATAGATAATAGAAGCTAACAGCCACAATATCTGTTTCCTAAAGCTGTGACTGTGGTACCTGTTGGAATTATCATTTTATTTATGTTTTAAATAATAAATAAATTTATTTAATAAATTTTGTTCTAGTCTTTTAAAAGTCATCTATAAAAGCATTCTGTATTTTAGCTGACTGAATTATATTTTGCATACTTTAAATATGTCAGATTTTAAAAATTTCTTCAGTAAAAGAATATCATTCATAAACTAAAACATTCAAACATTTAAACACTTATTACATTGTCTGGCACCATGTTAAGAAGGCACCAAAAAATCAAAGGAACAGACAATCCATAGAGTTTCATATTAAAGATACATCAAGTATAGATAACATTATATGGCTTGGTATTAAAGAAAAAGATAAAGTCTTCCATGAATTTGTCTGCGTGCAGGTCTCTGTGTGCATGCGTTATATCTGCATGCATGAAAGAAAAATATAATTGTTGGTAAGTAAAGAGCAGTTAACTTTGTTTTGTTTGAACCAATATCATTTTAGCTTTAGAAACTAAGACAGATGCCAGCATTTCACTGTGAACAGATGGTAATTCCATCTAATAGTGCATCACTGTATTAGTAAGGTCTGTTGTGTATACAAACAGTAATAAACACTAGGTGAGGATCAAAATAAATTTTAATTGTTGACATTAAATTCTGGCAACCGTGCTTCTAAGGATAGTGAATTCTTTTCGCAAATCTGTCAGGTTTACTAATGCAGCTGCTAAAGCTTTCCTATACCATGTCAGGTTCTAAAGCTAATAAAAATGCATCTGTATCAGAGTTACTAAACCTTTACTGGTCTACTTCTCTTTCATGCATTTATACTAAAAGGAGCCCCTCAGTGAAATATTATACAGGTAGCACTTAGTGCTTTTGGCTTTATCTCAAAAAATATGCTTCTTAAGGTTTCCTCTTTCATCAAATTTCTAAATAGCTACATTTCTGGTAGAACCTTGAGTAATATTCATGAAGATACAGTCTCATTTATGCTTTGCCAACTGCTCATTACAATTTCAACCTTTTGAATAGTGACATGTAGGGTTATCCATTTTTAAAAACAGCATTTGTGTCTCATGCACAATTTCACTTTGTAAGCAAATGTGTAATTGGAGGCTTGCCCAGAGAGTGGAAGATCACTCATTCACTCTAGAGACTTGACTATTGTTATATCCCAGGAATGTTTTCAGCAATGTAAGGTCTCCGTCATCCCATCTGACTTCACATTAACCTAGGGAGGTTGATCATTAGGCCTGACTGTATAGATTGGGTTCAGCATTTGAGACAAGAAAATGTTAGTTAGCAACAGAGTCATCTGTACATTTCCAGTAAAATATCAATTTAAAGGACCCAGATTTAACAGATTTCAATTTAAAAGAAACCTTTTCCCTTAATCTGAAATTGTGGTTGCACTGTATTTAAAATATGACATTGTAATAGTCATATTTAGATTTTATAGAATGGCTTAAAACAATAGAGGGTTTTTTTAAAAAAAACCTAAAATAAATTGAAAGACCACAATAAAATACTAACATAAATGCTGCAACACAACAGTAAGCATTCATTAAAAAGTTATATGAGTGAAAGGGAGATATATATATATTAGAAAATTAAGTCCAATTTCTGCAGCAGTGCTTAAGCATTTAGATTCCTGCCATGGTGCATATGTATTCCTTGTTAGCTCTTCTCTCTGGCACTCCTTCATGATACTAAGTCTTCGATTAGAGAAGGCACAGGTGAGTTTAGATGAAGTGCTAGCAAGGAACTGGGATCTAGTAGGGTAGCAGGTTGCTTGGGATATTTGTAAATAAAGGCACCATCTTTGGGTAAGGCAATTGTACTGTATATCTACACATAGGATGATTCAAACTACATGTTTCCATTGGAAACCCAACTTTTCAATCAGCTTTTTGAGAAAATCTGTGTATGAAAATTGTATATCATATGCCTCAAACAAACATAACAAGTTTTAAGAGTTCACCTGATGATGAGCATATTGAATCATATTTCTTTTTTTAAAAAAATCAATGTAATGGTGTTGTTTTTTTTAAAAAAAAAAAGTCCTTAAAAATATATTGCTTCCACCATATGGGACAACCAACAACTCACCAACCGATTTAAGATGCAGCATATTGAGCTGACCATATGTTACAGTGCTGTTGAATGGCTGAGTGATTCATGCCCGTCACATTCTAGTATATCAATTAAAGCTCCTTGAAGTCTGCATGATTTGTGTCTCTGTTATTAAACCCTGCTAATTCATCCCACTTACACATCTGTTATAAATCTCTAGGAGTGCTGCATGATTCATGGCAATCTGTGAGCATGGTACAGCAAATTCTTCTCCTTGTAATTAACAGTAAATTGTTTTACTGCCATGCAATGAATTTTTCAGTTATATTGCAAATGAACTCCTAAATGCATGGCTCTTTCCTAAGAAGTGACTTATATCATTAGGCAATTAAAAAGTATTGCTTTGAACCAAAAGCTTTTAATCAAGAGAAATACAACTTAAACTCAGCCTAAAGACCATGCAAATTTGACATACTGACAACAGAATAATTTGCACAATTTCCTGAGGAGTGAAATATGTCCTTTGGGGAGAACAAACAAATAAGTTTTGGCTCTTGCAGTGGTGAAGAAAGAGCACCCAATCTATAGCTGGAGAGTGTCTGGCAAGAGAAAATACGAAGCAGATACCGTTTATCTCACAAGTTATTTAAGTAATCTGTCATATCTAAATTTCTCAGATTATGCTTCATGTCTCTAATTGTAACACAGTGCCTATAGTCTTGAAATAAATAATGGGATGATTAACCAAGCAAAATTATCACACGATTTCCAATGCTATTCAAGGGTTTTCATCAAAGGTGAAGCCAACTCGTTTTACTGTGGCCTCGTAACTTCCAGAAGAAGCTTCAGTTCTTGTTCACCTACTGTTCAGCCTCCTCCTACCACCACTGCTGTCTAGGTCTTAGCATCATCTTCACATTCATGAGTCCAGATGTCATGCGAGGGGTTGAACAACAAGTAAAATTACATTCAAAGAAGAGGGACTAATTGTAGGACAGCAAACATGAAACACATTAGTAAAAGTGTTTTACTGTGTTCTGTGATTGCACAGAGGGAGAGCACACAACAGCACATAGATATGTGCATTTTTGTGCACACGTATATATGCATTGGCATATGCCAATATTTATACATATATACCTATACTTAATATGGAATGCTGTACTTACATGACAATTTTCATTTTTTAGCACAGGACTCAAAATGATTGGCTTAATGAGGGATTATAGAAGACAGAAATGAACAAAATGCATTCATAGCTAAGAACAAAGAATATATAATGAAACCAGGAACAAAAAAAGAAGAAAAAGAAAAAGAAAAACCACAGCAACTGCCAAGAAAGAAGGGGATGATTGGTTTATGCATTATGAATAAAAAGGTAGAAAAATATTTGTATTAGTATTCACTAATGACTATATATACAAGATTGCTGTAATTAAAATTATAAATTAACATATTAAGAGTGCTTGTTTAATCTCTTTGGGTCCCATTCACAATGACAGATTTTTATGTACTTGAATGCAAAGCAATGTGTATTTTCAAACCAGAGCCAAACAGCCTGCACATTTTACTTTTTAACAGAGAAAGGAAAGTCTAATGCACCACTAATTACTAGTTAATTAATTATGGGTGATTTTAAATACTGTGATATAGTATTGTGCTTAATAACCATTATATGACAGGAAGAGCACATGGTTTTGATCAGTGGCATGTACTTTTCCAAAGTATTTCTTTCTAAATGCCCCCTGAATCAAACAAGATTGACAAAAGAAATAATTTAAAAAACATTAACAATTAAAATTTGTATAGATAACCCTGAGGAGCAAAGAATGGCTGGATATAAATTTAAGATGATAGGAAGTGACCTTTGTGAATTTAATATTTAATGCCATGAATGTCTTATCCCAGTCTCTGGAGGCTGTGGGGGCCTGGATGGGGAACAACAGGCTTCAGCTGAACTCTGGCAAGACTGAGTGGTTGTGGTTTTTTGGGGCCACTGATTCCAGGGCTATTCCATCCTTGGTCCTGGGTGGGGTTGCACTACCCCAGAAAGACCCAGTGTGTAATCTGGGGGTCCTCCTAGACTCACAACTCCTGCTTGATGAGCAGGTGGCAGATGTGGCTAAGAGGGCTTTTGCAGAGCTTCATCTTGCATGCCAGTTGCGTCCATTCCTGGATTGGCAGGTCCTGCTTACAGTCACTCATGCCCTAGTCACCTCCAGACTGGACTACTGCAGTGCAGTCTACATGGGACTGCCCTTGAAGAGTATCCAGAAGATTCAGCTGGTCCTTCCTTGTGAGATTAGGTTGACACCATCCCTTTTGCTATTCCAGAAGGCCCTCAAGACCTAGTTATGCGATCAGGCCAGGGCCTCCAGAGAACTGGAGATCTGCTTAGATGGCTCCATTGCTGAGAGGGCTATTTTTATTCTCTCTCCCTTATCATTTGTATCTTGGTTTTTATGAATTTTTTTAATATGGTTTTTTAATTTGTTTTTATCTGATTGTTGTACGTCGCCCAGAGTCACTTTTGGTGAGATGGGCGACTATATAAATTTGCTAAATAAATAAATAAATCTATCAAACTGCTTCAGCACGTCATACTGATCACAAGCAAGACTGAGAGGAAACTGGCCCTCACCCTCTACTGGTTGCAATCTAGAATAGAATTGTTTACTGGAGATTATATATAGCTGCTTTGACAAATAATAATTAAGTATTCTCCATAAATTTAATAGATAATTATCTGAGCTACATAAAATTCTCACAAGGAGGTTATGACCCATGAGTTGCTATGTACCAGTATACGAATATACCCTAAAGTCATTAGGGAAGAGTGTGGGATTGAGCAAATGCAACTAATCTAAAGGCCTAATCTAGAGGTGAAGGCAACTGAGCAGGAACTGACTGGGCTCCTGTCTTTATAGCCAGTTGCCTTTGACTCCAAAGATGCCAGCCATAGTTGCTAGCAAAACATCAGGAAATCTCTTCTCTAGACCACAGTCAGTAAACCCTGAACCCTAACACTGCTCAAAAGTATAAATTGTTTCTAGATTCCGGTAGCAAACTCTTCCTACTTGTTTGTATGGTTATTTATGCTACTTGGGTTATTGCTGCTTAAAACTTTGATCTACTAGAAACAAAACAATTCTAAAACTTGGTATTTTTCCAGATATTTTCCCTCTATTTTAAATATTATTCCCCCCCCCATGAAAAAAAAAACTTAAGAATATGTGGTGCCTGGTCTATTATAAACATTAGATCAGAATCAGTTAAACCTAGCCATGAGTTTCCATAAAAATCTAGTCTGTGTTATTAATTTCAAAGGGATGTAGACATAATCAGCATGAGTTGATAGCAGCAGTGAGGTGTATGTCTCTGTGTGTGTTTTCACTATAATATCATTCAATTGAATGACCTCTAAATGTTTAGTTCATCGATTCAGAATTGCAATGGCAGGACTATATAATCAATAACATTGTTTAGTTCAGGTTCACATAAAGGAAGTCTATTAGATACAGGCCATTTAATGTTTTTATAATATTTTAAATTAATGGTCACTTATGAGTGCTACTGTATAGCTTCACTGGCAACTATGAATACCTAGAAAAACAAATACATGAGGATGAACAGATTGTTAAACGGCAGTGGGAATTCAGACATTTGTAAATTCAGGTTTCGGAATTCTGTTTGTATATTCTACACACTGTTATGGGAATTATCCTGTATTATTCTATTGTATTGCTGTTAATATTTGAAATAAGATCTCTAAAAATATCAGTATATTCTGGTACTATGATCCTAGTCGTCATGGAAATGCAAACCAAGGAAAGACAGAAATATTCACAAACATTGCACAAGCTCTTGGTTGTGACAATACTCCTGTTTGTGCAGGTTTTTCATGGCAATACCTACACAGATGGACCTGTCATGTCTCCTGTATGTCTAAATATTCACTTTTACTTTGACACATGAGCAAGAGACAATAACTAAATGGTTATCTTCCCTCCGCCACCAGCTGTTCCCACTGGCAGCACAAGCAGGAGGAGAATTTGCGTGAACTACAGACCCAGATTTTAACAGTGATATTTGGTGATTTCTCATTGAAAAATAATTACCCAGGTTTTAGTGCTATTACTTATGCCTTTTTATGGTAAATTTTAAAATTCATAAAATTCATAATTCATGTCAGAAAATACAATAGTGTATTTTTCTTCCAATATTTCCAGATTTAAAAAACAGAAGTCTATGAATGAAAGTATGTCAGAATGAAAAAAATCAGATATGATTCTATACCTGCTAATATGTTCAGAGCCTGCATTTTCTACAGGAACTGCTAAAGATTCCCAATGGTTCTGCTAAACTCTTGCTTTCAACAAACTTCAAATTCTGTTTCTCTACAATTGACTCTTTACTTCCTCTGTTAAGGGAGTGGGTAATCAACCTGCGTGAATAAGGAAGTGTTTGGAACAATATAGTACGGCTGTCTCTGACTAGTTTATGGGCTATCAAAGAAGGGCAGTCCATGAAATAGGGTCAAGGTAGATCCCTTTTCCCACGTACTTCCCTCTCTCTTTTGGGCTTAGACAAGCAGCCTGAACCAACATGAGGAAGGCGGCTATTGATCATTCCTGCTGATAATAAGTATCAACCCAGCACCTGGAATTCAAGGTGGCCTTTTAAATGTATGTATGTATGTATGTAAATTGCCTTTTTCTTGTGGATCATAACAAGAGTTAGCACATAAAATGTTCATTTGCTGGTGTGAAAGAAATTAATTCTGAAGAAGTTAACATAGCACTCTCAGAACCAAAACTGGCACTTTCCAAATCTGAAAATAATTCACAAATAAATATTGAACATTAATGGATCTAACTCTATTGGTCATTCAGTTATAGCCTCTTGTGTTTAACGTAATTAACAGAAAAAATATTGAAACTACAGGAAGGAGACATACGGAAACAAGTTGTCAGGCTTCAATGAATGATTCAGTTTTTAAAAATGACAAATGTGTAAGTGTGCTTCATCATTAATAATAACAAAAGATCCTATTTAAATTGAATTAGCTACTTTTTAAGCTGCTCAGCTACAGAGATTCAAAAGGTTGACACTGAAAAGTTCAGCAGTGACAGCTGAGGTTTGAGAATGATATGGACTGTAGTTTCCAACTTCCCCAATTAAAATGGGGGCACCCTTACTTGTAGTATCTTGTGGCCAGATTAGCCCATAGAAGTAATTGTTTATGGGAGAGTCAATGCCACAGGTACTTTTGGAAGACATACCCAGAGACAGCTTAGCAACTGAACATCTGAGTAGCCTATTCCAGGAGGCAGGGATCATGAGTATTATTGAAGCGGTAAACCTGTTTGGGGACTATAGTACAGCGGTACCTCTAGTTACGAACGGCCCTCCTTACGAATTTTTCGAGATATGACCAGCTCTGGCCCAAAAAATTTACCTCATCTTGCGAACCACCTCGAGTTACGAACCAGATCTGCAGCCATTTTCCCTCCCGTGCCACATGGTCCGCGGCCATTTTCCGCCTGTTCCACATGGTCCGCAGCCATTTTCCGCCCGTGCCACGTGGTCCGCGGCCATTTTCCACCCGTTCCACATGGTTCGCGGCCATTTTTCCACCCGTTCCACGTGGTCCGCGGCCATTTTCCGCCCGTGCCACGTGGTCCGCGGCCATTTTCCACCCATTCCACATGGTCTGCGGCCATTTTTCCACCCGTTCCACATGGTCCACGGCCGTTTTTCTGCCCTGCCACGTGGTCCGTGGGCGTTTTTCCGCCCTGCCGTGTGGTCCGCAGCTGTTTTTCCGCCCTGCCGCATGGTCTGAGGCCATTTTTCCGCCCCTGACGTGTGGTCCGCGGATGCCAGAACGGATTAACGGTAATTACATTGAACCTTATGGGAAAATTTGCCTCATGTTGCGACCAATTCGAGTTGCAACCAGAGTCACAGAACGGATTAAATTCGTAACTCGAGGTTCCACTGTATTTCAGTACTGTACTTTACTTGCCAAAGTCCCACAAACTCTTCTATGCAAAAAGAAAACTAGCCCTTTCTTTGAGATACTAATTTTCTATGTGTAATGATTAAAATGATTACTTGACAGGAAGACTAAATGGTAATCTGCAAATAAAAACCACAGTATAGATATGTTATGACAGAGAGAACCTTCTATTATCATAGAAAAAGATATATAGTAAGAAAAATAAATTGAATCAAATGTTGCTGGAATGTGGGGGTGGGTGGGTGATGATATGAGTGCATCACAACATTACGATGTGCAAACTTGCATCCAACTGAAAGTGTGTCATTTTCTCACCATCACAATTACTGTAGATAGAAATGCTTATGACTGCAATCCTATGCTTATATATTCAGTTACAATCCCACTGAATTTGGGCAGCAAGGCATAACAACTGTTATTTTTTGGGGAACTTAACAATAAGTTGTGAGGAAGTAGTTTAATCTAGGACAGGGGCAAATATATCCTTTCATCTAACACTGAAGGAGTAACATTGCATATACAAAGTATTTAATATCCTTAAACCTTTGTAGATCAAATACCAAAAAGTACATGTACATTTTAAAAATGGCAGGCAACATCCAAAGTAAAAAAGATGTACGAGCTACAATGTGAACCCAAGAATGTGCTACAAATAATAAAAAGCGTGTTCAGTCTTTATATAGAAAAGTGTTCCACATAAGAGCCAATACAGTATATGATTAAAATGTTGAAGTAGGACTGAAGAAATCTAAGTTCACGTCAGTCCTCAGCTATGGAAACTCAGTGGCAACTTTAGGCTAATTATTGTCTTTCAGCCCAACCCATCTCACCGGATAGTTATTTTGGGGGGGGGAGAGGAGGGGGTGCTGGAAACATCACTCTGAGCTTCTGGAGAGACGACAGGAAATAAAGGTAACAAGTAATAACATACTTTAAAATGTAGGTCAAAATGATGACTTCCACCTCAAATATAAAGGCTCCTTTGCAAGAAGCTCCTTGTCAAGGTCACATATACCTGGGTTTTCACATTGCATTAAACCATAATGTGGTTTTGTTTGGTTTTAGTTTAGCTGTTATGTTTTGCAAAACATGCTTTATATCTATAGAGGTGAATATGTGTAGCTCAGGGTTTATATCTTAATTTTATGCAGGCTTCTGTGGCATGGATAAAACAAATGAAGGCCTAGCATAATACGTGAATTCAGCAATTAAATTCACAGGGAAAGATGAGATTTTTATCTTAAGTTCATTGAATGCCACAGCTCAATAAAAGAACACTCATTTTTCAGGCAGAGGGGCATAGGTTCAAATCCCAATACCCCCAGCTAAAATAACTACAAGTTCAAATGGACAAACAGGTAGCTTCCTATATAATGATGATTGATGGGGGGGGGGTGGAACCCACAATGCTCCTGTTGGCTGACAGCATAAATATCCCTGTAAACTTGACTAAATTTACTGATGAATTTGCTGCAGTAAAGCACCACTAGTATTGAATGCCCTAGTTATGATACACCAATATACATCCAAAGGAAACAAGTTTTAATAGAGCTCCAGCTTAGAAGGGATGCATATTAATTTGTTATGCAGTTGTTTATTGATATGATAGCTACAACTAGCAATGCTTGTAGGAAACATAAAGAAAAATAGGTTAATTGACTTAATTAAGAAAAGGCTTAATTAAGACTTTCTAATTTATTATAAACCTATGTGGAAAATCCAGTATTTTTATTTTAATCTGCAATTAATCAATCACATAATAAAAGCATAACCCTTACAGCATCTCTGACTATGCCTAATAGCCTCTATAGAAAGCTATGAGCTAGTTTTACACATGGATGACTGCTTTTTTCCCTTACCAGTAGCTAAAGTTTGTCCCATTCCTGGCTTACTGTCAATGCATCCAATTCGATTGCAGAGAGTAATGGTAAAATAGTACATTCGGTATGGTTCTAGTCCCGTCACTGTATAGGATTGCTCATGGGCTTCAGCAACATACAAAATCTGCAAAATAAATGGACTTAAGATGTCTGGTTTGAGAGTGCTTCTCTTACTTTACATGAGTACGATAGCATATTTAACAATAAGTAATTGGTTGGCCAGAGTTCACCAAGCACCGTTAGCAGAAATAGCAATATTTTGAAAAAAATCCAACAAGCTATAGAATTAAATTATAATACGTTCATCACAATACTTTATGAGGTAATAATCCAGTTCCTGAGTAGACAAATGAGGAAACAAAATTATTGCCTCATAAAGCTGTGCAAGAGAGGAGTTATTTGTACAAACTGTACAGATTATGCAAGATAGTGGTACCACCATTATGTGGGGAAATCTAGCCGACTTGCAGCGGAATCAGAGCAAATATTTTAAAATGAGGACACACTGCCTTTTAAACAGGAAAAGTTATCCTTATTATATATTACTATCAGTAGGCACAGCACCAGAAAAGAATGTTCTTCTTTAAAATACCTTAAGTGAAAAGCATTAAAATGGAAAAATGGAAAGGAAGGGAAATACTGAATAAAACCAGTTTATTCAATTAGACTGAGAACACTTCTTTTACCATCTATTCCAGAAGATGAGTTTGGATCATCAGTACCATTAAATGTGTTTAATTTTAGGCTGAATGTCTGGCATATCACTGTGCATATGTCAGATCCAGTCTTCTCTTAAGTATCTTTTCAGAAGATTCCTTAATAAAATTCCTGTTTTGTTCCATTACCATTGACGTATGAAGTCCCTTAGAGAATAATTCTATATTCTGTGTCAATGGTGCTTCCCTGTATGAAAGGTCCTGGGAGAATCATTAATTAGAATGAGAATGAACATTTTAATTGTTCAAACCCAAACAGAATACTTTACCAGAATCATTTCAAAGGAATGTTAAGTCATTAGGTTTGGTTTTGTTCTTTTACTATGAGACTATTGCTTTTCAAGTATCATAACCTGCTATGGATTAGATAAAAATAATATAATGCAGAAAATAATAATAATAATAATAATAATAATAATAATAATAATAATAATAAAAAAATTAAAAAATGGTCAGTTGAAAAAAAGGAAAAGGGAAGGGGAAAACAGCCCATACTCACTCTTTTAGGCACAACCAGAAGAATAGGAAATGGTACATCCATACTGGGCTTCTTGGATATCCTTTCAGAATAAAATCACATCTTTACGTACACAAAGGGCCATTTAACTTCAGAACAGTCTTTCAAAAATCATTCTTGCCATTTGACAAGAATGCAAATAAATAGTCAGATCCACCTTGGGCAGTTTGCCATAACAACTTTGATGCCCTACTGCATTTTAATAACTCCGGGCACTTCTCCATTGGCAAATTTCAATTTGGCATAACCAAAAAGATTGGGACCACTTTAGAAGATCCATATATCAATAAGCAGAGAAAGCAGATTGCTAATAACAATAATACCTGAGAAAACATTGGCAATACTTTTTGTTCGGTAATTACATTGATGCTATACCCCATCACTTCTCCTCTTGCTTCATTATCTCGTGGCTTTTCCCAAGACACATTGAGAGAATATGGTGAAAGAGGGAATACTGATGGAAGTGGCATGAATACAGGAGCTAAAACACAAATAAATGTGCTAATTTATCATAAAATAAATGAACAACATGTGTC
Organism: Python bivittatus; assembly: GCF_059951505.1. Taxonomy (NCBI): domain Eukaryota; kingdom Metazoa; phylum Chordata; class Lepidosauria; order Squamata; family Pythonidae; genus Python; species Python bivittatus. Next base: position 111,361,453 of record NW_028277030.1, on the reverse strand, counting down.
AGGCACGTTTTCCCACTATATTTGTAAAATACCATCTGTTAAACTTGATAAAATGGCTCTTTGCATCCAATTCCTAAATAAGCAGCTTGTAGAAATTAATTTTCAGGTCTAAAAGGAATTTTCATATGTTTTTTTAAAGCTACAACTTCAAAGTAAATGTTTCCCACCTATAAGCAAACTATTGGATCTATTTTTTCTATAATGCACAAACCACCACTTAAATTTTAAACACAATGTAGGCTTCATACAAAAGCATAGGCTTATCATAACCTGGGAAAACCTGATTAAGAGGAAGGCTGAGTAATTCAGCAAAGTACATTTAATTATTGAGAAGCTAGGAAGTTCATAGGTCTCTCTAGTATGTATGTGTATATATGTACATGTGTGTGTGTGTGTATAATTTAATTTTATGACCTCTGACTTTTTAAAGATAATTCCATGTTTTGGAACCCATATAGGCACTATTAATTGGCAGTGTTTTGGAAAACACTTCTTACATATCACTCTTCAGAAAAATCTGCTGGAGGTTTTAGATTCACAAGCAAATAAAAGTGACATCCTGGGCTTTAAGCCATTATTTAATTTGCCCAGCCAAAAGGTGTTTTGGATTGAGATACCCAAGTGGTAGATTTTGTAAGACTAGTTTTTTAGTTCTTCCCATCAGTTCAGATTCCTTACCTGGCACAAACTTAGCTAAAGCTTTCCAGACATGGCACAGCTAGGGAGAATCTTTATTATAAACCAAGACAGTAGCGACATAAAGAATTGTTTGCCCTCTGGCAGAAGATGTTGTGGACCCTATTTATATCCTTGGTAACTTTTTCTCCTGCCCTGAGAAACTCTAGTTCCCAGCAAGTTCTCACAAATTGAAGTTCAATGTAAATTTAATAGAAATCAAATCAGTGGATTTAGGTAAGTTTATCAGGTGTTCACTTATTTAATTTATTTAAATGAACACAGTATAAGTTTTTAGCAGCTAAATATCATTAGCCAAAGTAAGTAAAGCATGTGTATGAAGTCATTAGAAATCAATATTCTGCATGTTCTAAATCTTATAACTTAAAGCCAAGTTTAGATATTACAGAGCATGTGTGGCTCCCACTGAAATCCAAAACCCTACAGTCCTCTCCCCCACACCCCACTTTTCTTTTAATTTAACAGAGTAATGGAGAATATCAACTTGAATAATGACATTTTAAATTAAAAACCAAACTTCTTAAAAAACAAGGAACTAGTTTTGAAAGTCATTTCCCAAATATAAACCTAAAGGGTTAACATATCTACAAACTCAAATAATTACCTGCCTCTGCTGTTCTTTGCGATGTCCAATTTGAAAATGTGCTGCCAGCCATATTGGCTGATAAAACACGGAACTCATAGTCTGTGAATGGCTTCAAATCAGTAATGATGGTACTAGTTAGAGGTGGTGTCAAAGTACTCTCACGTACAGATTCTTCCACTGGATGAAGACTGAACCACCCACTGGTCTGGAAAACACAGTTCTCAGGAGGAACATGACTTCCATTGGATTGTAGAGCTCCTTTCATATATAATTCATACCTAATAATTACACCTAGAAATGAAAGTAGGCAGTTTATAAAAGAAGCATATTTCTCTGAAAATATTTACATTTGTACTTTTGTCATTACTATCTACTGCTGAAACCATATCTACTGATGTGACTTAAACTATATTGCCTAACCCATCCTGCCAAAGATGCAGTTGTGAACATAATGTGAGATTAGCATATGATTTATATGAATCCCCCTTTTTTTTCTACCTCAGCTGGCAATGATCACAAACATTTGTGGATTCATTCTAGGTTTATATGCTGCTGCAATTGTGTCTGACTCCAAACAGCTTACAGACCTTTAAAAAGTAAAGAAATTAAAAACTGAAAGCACAACAATGTAATAGTATCAATTACCCAAACACTAAGGAGCGACCATAACGCATATACACATTCAACCTCTGAGAGGGACAAAACGAACCCCTCAAAACCTGAAGGCCTGTTGAAATTATTAGGTCTTAATTGCTTTACAGAATAGTAACAGAAACAGGCTCCATCTAATAATAGGGGAGATATTCTAGGGAGCAGCAATTGAAAAGACCCAGCCCTACAATCTCTAAAGGTCAACACTTGGAGGAAACCTTCCGTAGAGAGTAAGGGTGATGATCTTGAGGGAAATATGCAAGAACTGTTACCTAGACAAAAGGGGCTGAAACTTTTTTTTAAATCCAGAGTAACAAGATAACATTCAGAAGTGACTCAGGAGGAGGTACAACACAGACTTGCAAGATTATGTTATTATAGCTCACCTCAACAAAAGTAATGTTAGCCTTCCTGTGCAGTTGATTTCCTAGTTTGGGCTACCTAGTGGGGCTGATACCTTCTTGTCTAGATCTCTAAGGACAACCAGAGACACCACATGTATGCAATGCACTGCCCATTACCTCAACAACTATTTGCAGACCTCCAAGATTTTTCTTTCTACTCCTGAAAACTGTAGGCCATAAATATTTCTTCTCTTAAGCAGAAGTTAAGTCTGTTCAGTTAGATCTTTGGAAGGAGAAGACATGCTGCCAGTAATGTCTGACACACTATTAAAAAGAACATAAAACACAGAACTCATAGTCTGTGAATGGCTCCAAATCAGGGATACCAGTACTAGTTAAAGGTGGTGTCAAAAGTACTCTCACATATAGATTCTTCTACTGGATGAAGACTGAACCATCCACCGGTTTGGAAAACACAGTTTTCAGGGGGAACATGACTTCCATTGGATTGTACAGCTCCTTTCATATCCTTCATATTCATATCCTCCTTTCACACTATCAAAAGAACACAGGATGCTATCTTATGTGCTTAGTCACCCCAGAGGTCTATCCAGTCCAGTACTGGCTAGCAGCAAATTTTAGGTTTGTTTCTCCAGCCGTATCTAGAGGTGTTGAGATCATCTACATGCAAAGTGTGTGATGTACCCCTGAGCTATTCCCAACTTCCCATATGTGACTACTGATCATGAATGAGGGTAGAAAAGGGGAGGGACAAAGGGAAGCAAGCATCATTGAGTCTTATGCCAATTACCTTCATGTATCTAAGCAACTTAGACTGTGTTCAGGAAAAATCTTGTTAATATATGGGTCCAATACAATTCTCCCCAAATGTTGAATCAAACATAAAACTTACCATTGGTTTTCTTGGGTGGGACCCATTCTACAGCCAATTCAGTAGAGCTGATGCTTTGTATGACTGGAGGGAGCTGCTCCTCAGGAGGAGCTTGTGCAGTAACTACTGATAGCTGCTGGCTTAGCAAACAGCCTCCACTAGTACATGCTTGAACATAAAAGCTGTATTTTTTAAATGGAACTAAATTCCAGACAGTTATAGAGGTTTCTAAGCTTTCATGCTGGCCACAAGATTGAAGTTCAAATGAAGGAATGCATGTCAAAATATATTTCTCTATAGGACCAGAGTCATTTGATAAGGCTGTCCAGTTAAAAGAAATAGAATATGGCCCAACAGGAAAGATTGGATTTAAATGCAAATTTCCTAGAGGTATCCCAGGCTGTGTTCTGTAGGTCAAGTTAGTACTTCTTGTAGATCCGTGGACATTGCTTGCTTCAAGATGATATGCATAGAAGGCATACGGAAGTAAATTGCTATCAACAAAGACCTGGAGGCCTGCATCAAATATATAAACATTTTTCTTTTACTTTTATAGTATACATTAAATTATAACCTGCAGTTTAGAATATAGTTCTTATAAAATGACAAAGGAAAAAAAACACAGGAAAGAAGCTGGAGAATATTACTAACCAAAATATGACAATCATTTTAAAAAGAATGTAGTAAATAAAATGCTGAATAGTTAAAACTTAGCATGTCTGTTTGTTTGCTTGTCTGAAGCCATAGAGCTAAAAGGCTAACTCAGGAAAATGAGCCACAAATCACAGGATCTCAATTTTTTGGAGCTGAGGCTCTGTGGTGGGGAAAACTCACCGAGAAGGAAAAAAGGTGTTACATCTTACTTGTCAACATTGAAATGCTGCATTTTAAGTCCTTACTGAAGAACCAACGTAAGACTTAAGTTAAAAACAAGACATATTTTACTATCAATTTCTCAACCATTTAGCATAAATGTTAGTAGAACTACAAAATATAAAACATGGAGATCTTAGCCTTTCACTTTTAATTCACATTAGATGAATTATATTTAATTTCCTCTGTATTATGTTTCTTGCTAGGCTATTACAGTTAAAGTTGCAGCCAAGCACTTTGGATTACATCTCTAACAGTGCAATGACTTTTGCTAGGGCTGCATCCATTTATGTGTGCATGGGTGGGTTTTTGTTTGTTTTCTTGTGTTTGCATTATCTGAAACAAGTAGAATGTAATGTTGGATGTTATTTAACTTTACAGTAAGAAGCATGCTAATAAAAAGATATTTTCCTTTACAAACAACAAAGAATATTTTCTGGAACTAATCTAAAGCACTATGGAACAAAAGCTAGATCTGCTGGATCATACCAACAGTTTATCTATATCAGTTTCTCTTGATAAGTAATTCAAGTATTTCAGGGTTGCCCTCAACAAACAGGAGGGCAGTGGTTTCTCAAGCACTCTCTTGGAAGAGTCCATCATTTAATGTCAGAGGATTTGCTTTATATACTGAAAATCTCAGGCTCAATCATCAGCAGTTCAAAGGTTCAGGTAGCAGATCATGGAAAAAACCTCTGCTTAAGACTCTGAAGAGCCACAGCTAGTCAAAGTAGATATACTGGACTAAATGGACCAATAGTCAGACAGACATCATTTCCCAACTAGTGACTTATAGTGTCTTCACAGCATCACCCAGCCATTGCTGAAGTGATATAAAGCCTGTCCTCTTTACTATTATTTTGGCACAGACATGGTTGGTCTAAAAGATATAATAAATTGCTAAAGGGGAAATGACCAGAGTACATACTTCTAACCTGGCATAAAATGTCTATCCCTACTAATATCTCAATACAGTGGATAATCAATATTTTAAATTATAGGAATGAATATTTTGAACAGTTTGGAATGAAAGTCAGTGGTGCACAAATACATTTCTGCTCATGTAACTATTTTTCATCTCTTTCCCTTGTCACTTCCCTGCAGCCCCTCCAGAGGATTGATAGAACAACACTGGAGAAGGTTTGGAAGGACTATGCTTCACTGCGGGGGAGAAGGGTTAGCAATGTCCCGGTTCCACTTATGGAAACATTTCCATCAACAGAAACATCCAATTGTTTGTCTTTCATGAAAGCACACTTTAAAAAAAAAGAAATTAAGACTTAAAAGAGAAAGATTTCGTTAGAGTCCATCTATTTGTATTCTTGCTTTGATATGAAAAACTCTAAACATAGTTTTGCTCTAGCTCTAGAAAGCTATCAATTAAATCATCAAGCCAGGTTTTGAGGATACTAATAACTTTCCTTAAAAAGTTGGAAGCTTTTATATTTGTAATTTCAGACTGTTATTCAGACTAGGACTTCTATGCAGGCAACAGTATTTAGGTGATTGTGTGTAATATAAATGCTATATACATCCTGAGAATAGCCATAAACTTGAGAATTTTGCAGCGTTTATGTATTTTCCTTAGGATTCAAATAATTAATAATGTTTGCCAGAACATATCAGATTATTTATCTATCTAATCACACAAACACATACACAATTTGGGCTTTAGAAATTAATGATTTGTTGAAGAAGTCTATATCAGACTATGATTAGGCAAACAAGCACTTACTGTTACAAGAGCAACTGCTTATATATGCTAATAGGACCTTGAAAAGACACCCACAGAATATTCTAAAAAACAGTGTAGGGCAGGGCAAGATGTCCTGATTGGGACAGAGCTGTACATTGGTCTGAAAGTTTAGGGATCTTGTCTATTTGCCAGCACTATTCAAAGTGTCATGTAAAGACCTAGAAGTTTCCTGCCTAATTAAAACACTTGGGAGTGGGCACATCTGCCTACTGATGAAAATATGCAGAGGGCAGATCTCTTAGGCAAAGGAAGAGATTGTCAGTGGCTGTTGGACATGGCTGGTGTTGTATTTGTGCTGTATGGACTGGAGGTGCTGGATGAATCCAGGCATGGTTGGAAGAAGAAACTGCAGCTGATGGCCCAGCAGAAACAAGCAAGATCAGAAAAGGAGATCTGCAGAGCAGATTGGCTGGTGGACTGCTACATTTGGAAGGATTGACTGGGAGTCAGTTCCGAAAGCTTGACCAAGAAGCTGGAATTCAAGAAGCTCAGCAAAGATCTATGTTTCCCTCTTTCCCTTCTCATCCCCCCGGCTAAAAGCAAGCTTGAGAAGTTACTGAAGCTGTCTCATGAGTCAGCGTATCAAAATAGAGATAGGGAACACCTGGGAGAATCAGGAAGGGAACACTTGGGATAGTTAAGAACCTGCAAAACGCTCTGTAAAGAAATGTATGTATAGTTTGATAAGCTAAGGCCACTGTGTGTGTGTACACACACACACATATACTGAACATTAATTTATTAAGTGTATATTAATTGAAAAGTACTGTAGCAGTAAGCATCACTGTAACCTAGTGAAGAAGTGGGTGTTGTGTGTGTGTGGACATGAGTCAAGGAAGTTCTTGTTCCTTTTTCCACTCTATTCAGTTCTATGAATATTTTTTTTTGTTTTAATTTTCTCAGCATATTTATTTCAAATGGTATATGCCAAAATCCAATTCTGTTGTACAAATCCTATGTGTAGCAAACTAGCATACAATATATAAAAGAATAAAGCATCACTTGGCATCTGAATGACAAAAAATCTAAACATTTTAAGATATGGGCTGAAGTAAGTCTGTTTTTCCATCCCCAGAAAGCTAATATAACAAGAGTTTTAAAAAATATGAATTGAATAAACAGGCTAGAAATTTCTTCACACATAACATATATTATGTTGATTTAAAAACTGCAGCAGCAACAGCAAATAGATTGGGGTCAAAGAAGAAAATGTGACTTAAAACCCCACAAAGAAAATCTTAAAATTATATTTACTTGATGTGTGAAAAACAACAGCCAAGGTATTTTATATGTGGAATAACATGTTACACAGTGCTCCAATCGAGAATAAAATGAATAAAAAAAAACTCTCAAGTAAACAAATTATAAATGCATATATAGTACAAATGAGCACTCACTATAAGGATAGTAGTCCTCCATTGTGTAGATTTGAGTCTCATTTCTGTAGAGTTTGTAAGCAAGCCAGTTTGAATTTGGAGAATCAGGTGGATTCCAAGCAAGTCTAATAGCTGAAGAATTTAGAACCTGTCCTTGTGGTGGAGGCTGCTGGGAGGGAGCTAGATGAAAATGAAGATTAAAAGAAGACAATCGCCACACAATTGGATAAACTGAAATGCATCCTGCCAAGGAAAAAGATTGTCATCAAGCCACAAAATATAGTTCACCTGTGTTTCATTAAGAAGACCCGCTATTTCAGGTTTTTCCTACAGGTAAGCTTTAGCCTAGTTACAAACCATGTTTGCATGTCAAACTAGTTAACTAACATACATGGGAAACTATAAATATAGAACAAATACCATTCAAACATTATTCACAGGATGAAACCTGAGAATCGTCATGCACCAACCATGCCCCAACAGTTATATCTCCCTACACTAGCATAATGCGTGCATGGTGAATTCAAATTTCTTCAGAGGAACCTCTATATATGAGTCAGTGCATCATTTGATCTGGAAAACCACCAACATGGATTCCAAGGTTTTGCAAATCATTCAGAAGAGGTGCTTTATAATGCGTGGAAGTGCATATGAAGCCCCTCCCTTCAAGCCACTGTTGACATGTAGAGCCAGCTTGGAACATTTTCTGAAGTGAAGCAGCCACATGAGCCTGGGAAAAGATGCAGCTGTTTCAATAATTCATACATGCTTCTGCATATCCCTAATACAATAGCAATTTATTGCTTAATCAATTGACCATCACAAAAGACAACAAAAGCGTTACCTAACAAAAGGATAAAATAAGTATAAATGCACCAAAATCCAGAACAAAATGTATTCAAATGAATGCATCACCTTGGAGTTGGAGTTGCTGCCTGTGCTTTGGAAAGGTAAGCTGCAGCCGGGCAAGAACACTTCTCACCCCATTTCCCTGACTATTCAAAAGCATCCAGGCCAGCTTTCCAGCTGCCTGTGATAATGAGCCACACCCTGGCATTTTCAAGGACATGCAGACGTCCACAAGCAGCCCCAACCCCATCCAGGATCTTAGCTTAGAAAAGCAAACATTGAGACAGAGTGAGAAAGGAGGTGTGTGTAACTGGAAACATGAGAAGCAAACAGCTTACAGATGGGGAAGTGGAGGCAATATCTAAAGACTGGCAGCTAAGGCAAGCAGGCCAGAGGACTATCATTCCACTGCTAAGTCCACAGGTTGTCTTGGTGGGAGTCCTGCCTGGAGCTTTGCTGGGAGCTCAGTAGCAACTAAAAGAGGAACAAGCAGTACCTTATCACAACTAGTGTGAGAATATTTGGAAAAGACTTAAAGGTTGTATGCCACTCTACAGACTTTACAAACTTTATATATTTATACAGATTTTATACATTTTATAGACTTTTGCTTGAACTAAGTATTAAAGGACTGGGCATTAAAGAGATATGTACGTGACAATGTCACCTTGCAAGTCCTAGATGGGTGAAGAGCAATAGTCTGTTGGCGGGGAAAGGTGTATGCTGCAATAAAGCATTTTGTATAGCTTTGCTATGCTGTGGCGTGCCTAGTCCCTGGAAAACAACCCTCACACACCTTTACATGTGACCCTGATCCGTTCTATGTACTGTAACAAGTTCTTAGCTGAACAGCCTTAACTATAAACTTGACAGTTCTGCTGGCTGCATATTTATTAGTACCCTGAAAGAGATAGGACAATGTATTGTTGAGGTCCAAAAATTTTGTTTTGTCCATATAGTTGGAGCATATAATTGACACTCAAGTAAGACATGTGCAATGTCTTCTATGTCTGGAGCTCCACAGATGCATTTTCTGTCATCATATGGCACATAATGGAATTGCCCATACTTTATCATCAAGTCCAGCATCTCCAATCTTGCTCTGGTAAAGATTGTACTTTGTCAGATATTTTTATATTTGGAACATCGTTTTGTCCTGGCCAACCATTGTAAAGATCTAGAGCTTGCAAGCAGTTCTACATCAGTTCGGGCGCTAATAGCCAAAAATCTCTGAAAATTTCCTTGGCCTGGTGTTTGTAGATGCCAAGAGTAGATACCAATTGTGCTTGATGAACAGACATTAGAAGGTAGAGCTCACACTTAGGGACAAAAATAAGTATTGCCTTCCTCTAGCATTACCACAGCATTGCTCTATACATGAACAACATGAATCATATTTCAAAATAACTTCATTGCTTTTGGCTTCAAAGCTGTGCTATGCATGCCCACATAATAGCAGATAGTACACTACCAAATAGATAAATCCATTTCACCCACAACAAGTATTCTATATTTTCCAACCATAAGGTTGATCTTCCTTTAGTTGTTAAGTATGCAAGCTATTCCCAAAACAGCAGGTATAATACAGGCTCAAAAATGACCATTTACCAAGAGCTAGGATGTTCTAGAGTAATTTTACTGTTTAATTAAAATGTCTTTTTTTTCTATTAAAGTAGGGGGCTTTATCAATACTAAATTCATACTAAATCAGTCAACTGTATTAATCTTCTCCAGCATACTGAAGAAAATAGAGCCTTGTGGCTAGGGTTTGTCTTTATAAAACATGTTGTCTTCCCAGCTTTTTCTTCTTGGCATTGATATTTTAAATTTAAATTCCTATTAAAGATTACTATTCTGTTTTTAAAATGTGAAATTCTTTATACAGTTTGAAACATAATTATTAGCAAGTTTTGTTATTATAAGTAGTAGTAATAGTAGTAGTACTATTATATGTCTTAGGTTTGTATAGGAGCATATAAATTCCTCACTTCCATAATAATTAATGTGAAACAAAGGCAATCACAGAATATTATAGAAATGAACTACATTTAAGAATTTCCTCCTTAGCATGTTAGCTATCTCTGTTCACTTACATACAGGCCTTCTTTACACAAATGATAATTCTTCATCCTACTCGTGGATAGGGAAATTGGGGAGAGGGAGAAAAGAATACATTTCTTAAGATTGCCTTGAAATTGGGGTTCATCATTAGCAATGACAGCTCCTTCCTTCCTTTCTTCCTCCCTCCCTTGTTTGTATTTTTGTCTGTTTATTTCTTTTTTTCTTGCACTGCAAGCAGCAACAGCAACATCTGAAAATAAGAATTTCAGAAATTATCTCCTTCAACAATTCAGACTCAGCTGCTATTTTATGGGTTGTCAGTGCATTTCTTAGAGCGCTACTGATGCTACAAAGCAGTGCTATACTTACAGTATTTAGGAAACTACTTCCTAACCTTTAAAATTTGCATTTTAGTACATTGCTTTTTCACAGTACATATTTTCATCAAACTGCTTTTGATGTCAGTTTAATGTTTATCTAATAGAATACAAGGATATAGTATGAGAGTTATACTGATTAAAAATTAGATTATATTATAATTTTGTCAAAGAGAAGGGCTTCTTTTTATATGGCTAATGTATGTAATAATTAATTATTTTACTGCCACTATATCAGATTCTAATCTCACTTAAATTTTATCAATTTCAGCTTTGAAAGAATAATGGAAATTACATAGAATTAGACAGAGGAAACCAGCAACAAAGGGCAAATTATTATGTAAATCCAGGCAGATTAAATGTTGCCTGCAATCTAAATACGGGAACATGAGATCTTCATGCATGTCAATAACTATAAAACTTATCCATGTCCCTACTGTATCCAAAGCCTTGCTTTTATACATTCAGAAATTGGAGCTACATCCTGTAATTTTGAGTTCATGACTATCTCTTAGATATTAAGGGGGAAGGGTGGGGAATGAAAAAAAAAAATCAAAGACACATTCCCTTTTACAATGCTATGAATATTATTTTGTAAATGCTTAGTCAACCACAACTGAGAATTAAATATTTCTACATGTTTAAGTAAAATAAACGATGATGACGTAGGGCAGTACTAGCTGCACTGGGCCTGAGCATGTCTGCATCAGTCCTGATACCAATGTTGGACCGATGTGCTCCTTCCATTGTCTGGGGGGTAATTTGGAGGTGGGATTGTTGGACTTCAAAGTTCTAGACTTCTATTCAATCAGTTATTTAATATATGGTTAAGTCCTGACATAATGGACTTCTCAGCACCTGTGAAAGACAGTTTGCAAAATATTACAAGTTCATTCCCTATTGCATCCACACCTTCTATTTTCATCTGGAAAATGGGAAGCCATCTCCCCACTGCATCAACAAGTGGGTAGCAAGAAGATTTAGGAATGCCCACCTTACTTAAAGGTAAATGGGAGACTAAAGTAAATGCATCCTGTTACCAAGTTTTCTGTAATTTAAGTCCCTTTCTCCCTTTCAATAAATTCAGTTAATAACATTTGGTGAGAATCTAGCTTTTTTGATAATAAGTGGCTGCTAGGGTCTTGACACTTATAAGATTGCTACTCGGAGCTAGCCCCATCAGGTTCAAGGAAACATTTTAGGGAAGCATAAATAGGACCATAGCAAAGCGCAATCAACCAGGAAGTATTCTTGTGCAAACCTTTTTTTAAATAATTGGAAATTATACCCATTTCATTTTTTCTTCTGTACCTTTTAGTGTATTTTGCACATACACTAAAATAACTTATTTTATATTTTATTTGTTTGTCAAATTAATAATCCACTCTCAACAGCTCAAACTTAAAACACAACATGTATAATATAAAAAACAAACATACAAACAAAAAAACGCCTCAATACCTAAAAGAAAAAAAACCCTCTACAACAACAAATAGATGGTGTTATGCCCTAAATGCCCTCTGGAAGAGCTCCATCTTCAACTTATTCTGGAAGGCAGATAATGTCAGAGGTAAATGAGCTTCTAATGGGAAGCCATTGCAGAAGAATGGCGCTAACACAGAAAAGGAACATTTCTGGGCTTCAACCCCCTCACCCTCATGAAATGGTAAACTACCATGTGCTTCCCCTGGTACAATCAAATTGGTGGGGCTGATTCCAGTGGAGACCTTGGTCCTGTAAGTAATCTGGAGCCAAGCCAGAAGCGGTTTTATAGCTTAAATCAGCACTTTGAATTGTATTTGGAAGCTAACAGGGAGCTAATGCAGGGCCCACAGTATAGGTGTAATATAACTGAGCACTTAGGCCACTGCATTTTGCGGCAAATGAAGCTTCTCGTTTATCTGTGAAGGCAGTTCCATGTGGTAGTCTAAATGGATGGTGATGAAGGCATGAGACAATGTAATAAGATCCTCACATCACAGACAAGGCCACAACTGGTGCACCAGATAAAGCTCACCCAAAGGCTTCCTGGCCATGGCTTCCACTTACTATTGAGAGGATCCAAAAGTCCAGGAGGACCCCCCAAGTAGTGGACCTGCTCCTTCAATGGTAGTGTAACCCATCCAGAGTCTCCACAGGGACCAGAGGGGAACCCTGACATACAAACAGTACTTCTGTCTTGCTAGGGTTCAGTTTAACCCTACTTTTTCCCATCCAGAAACTCACAGCCCCCAGGACAGGACTTTCAGTGTGTATTCAGATTTGTAAGATTCTGTTACTGTAACCGTATAATAGAAGTAGTATTGGCATTCATAATTTGGTTTCCCAGTCTGGTCTACCTTGAAGGGCTGACATAAATCTTGCAAGTCTCAATGTGCTTCTCTCCTCCCTCCCTTTATCTTCATGAGAACTAGGGAGGATCAAGTCTGAAACATTTTCTCAAATTACATTTCTGCCTTGGACCCAAATTTCTTTTATCTGACTGTTGTCTTGGTTGCAGCTCTTCCTCCTGTTCCCCAAGTTTATTCCTACTGTCCATTACAGCTATAGTGATAGTTTTTGCTTGTTTATTTTAACAGAATGAGTTGGTTTCAATCCATTGCTTGCTGCACAGTGTCATTGCTGTGAGTTGGGGAGCCATATAAATTAAATAAATAAATTGGGAAGGGTGAAACTGGGAAGTAGTTGTCTAACATCCCTGGATTCAAGAAGGTTCCCTTAAAGAGGGCCCACCACCACCTATTTAAGGGCCACTGGCATTCTCCCCTCCTGCAATGAAACATTTGCAATTTCCTAGATCCAGGGAAGTATCCTCTCTGCAACTCCCTGAAGGAGCAAGGAGGGGCAAAGATCCAACCCATAGACAGCTTAGAGAACACCCTATCTACTTTCTCAGAGGTTAGAGGCCTAAAAATCCCAGGTAATACCACAAGATGATACCCTAATCACAATACCAGACTCCATCCAAATGAAATAAAGTCTTGAGCAAATTTGAGCAACTTTACTGGCAAACTGTTGTGCTAATTGGTCACAGCAGCCTGGTGGCAATTCTACAGAATGCTTCTTACTCAGAAAGGAGGTGTTTTTGTGTGTGTCTTCAAGTCAGTCTTGACTCCTGGCAATTGCCTGGAAAAGTCAAGGCAGTTTTCTTGATAGCATTTTCAGAATCGGTTTGTCACTGCCTTCTCCCTAGGGCTGAGAGAGAATAACTGGTCCAAAGTCACCCAGCTGGTTTCATGCCTAAGGCAGGGCTAGAACTCATGGTCTCCTTGTTTTAGCCTAGTGCCCTTAATGCCTACATTAAACTGCTTCTCCAAATCAGCTATCTGAAAAAGGGCTGCTGGACAACGACTTGCCAGTATAGTAAGAGAGGAGATGTAAGAATGCTTTGCCTCTCTTATTGCTATGGAGCATACCCGAACTTGGGCATGTACCTGTGCTCAGTCACAATACTCTTCATCATCCCCCACCTGTGCTCCAGGTGTTGTTTTTTGTCACTTCATGTCCTGGAGATCCTTTGAAAACCAATAAGCCAACTGAAATTGACTATCAGATAGAGGCTGCTCAAGCATCTGCTGGAAACCAATCAAATCCATAACAGTACCACCCAAATATCAATCAGGAAAAATAAAAGGATGGATGGATGGATGGATGGATGGATGGATGGATGGATGGATGTATGGACGGACGGACGGACGGACGGACAGACAGACAGACAGACAGATAGATGCAAACAATTTTATGGTGAATGAATGAATGAATGAATGAACGATTATATATATATATATATTATATATATATATATATATATATATATATATATAATAATTCCAGCAAAACCTTTACTGTATGCTTGCACAGATTTCAACTTAGCATAGAAATGATAGTATGAGCAGAGCACTTTTAATCAAACTTCAGGGTTCCAATTTAACTCACCATTATAAATGTTTCCTTTCACTGATACCCAAATCCATGCTGTCATAGATTACATACAAATGGATTACATACATACATGGATACATGAATTACATACATACATGGATTACATACATACAATCTGGAACCTCAAATTCCAAACTCTACCTCCAAATATATTAATATTGGGGAATTAATACATTTATTACGAGCAATATCAATGTTAAGAATTATAATTATATTGTTATAACAATCATTAAACTAATAAGACCCATTCATCTGAAATAAATGCAAATCAATAACCACTCACTTTTACTGCAGCCAAATAGGTTGTGGACATCCAAATTACTAGCATTGGGAACACAGTTGTCACATTTTGAGCCAGCTGCAAATTGTTTACACATACATTGTCCAGTAATGGGATGACAAGTCCAATTAATAGCTCCAGCAGGATGACAATTACAATGCTGACATCTATAAACAAAAACAAATCATGAAAGTAATGAAAACACATTAACACTTCAGTTAGACACAGTAGGGCTTAATTCACTGGCTTCTTTTAACTAACATAATTAAGTATCAGAAATGAAGAACTTAAGAAACTGAACTCTGGTGGAGAAAAACTTACTACATTTAAATAAAGAGTTGTGTCTCAAATTTACACTACAGTGTTTCTTTTATTTAACCATTGATATTAAGTCTATCTGTGGTATACATGCAAAAGGCTTAAGGCTTTATACATCTTAGTACCCTTGTATTGGAACAGCTACACTGATCACTAGTTGTTTTCTGAGTTCAATTCATATGCATGGTTTTTCATCTGACTAAATGTGATGTCAAAAGTAAGTAACAAGAATGTGTGATGTCCCCTTGGCTGTTAAATGTATTTACAGATTAAATGTATAAAAATGCTTGCAGTGATTTTAGAAGTATGCTTGTTGGGAACATAAAATGTGTTATTTCTTTGCTGCTGATGCCATGTTGTTGGCCAAAAGCCTGAATTATTTGCTACAAATGTTAGATAGTTCTACTGACCTGAAAATTAATATTGCAAAGACCAAGGTGGCAAGGGAAATGGAAAGAACCATTGTAAGTGATACATATAGGAAGATAAATTAGACCAAACAGATGAATTTGTGGAACTTGATAGAAAGCTCTGTGTGTGTGTGTTTGTTTATAGGTAACTCAGATATGGTACTGTCCAAGACAGCATAAAGTTCAGCACAAACCTTAGATGTTTTATCCAAAAAGGACCCTGCAAACCACTCTCCATGGACCTCAGATGATACTAGAACACTGGCCAGGACGAGCAAGGGCTTTGTCACCAGGCCAAGAACTCCCGAATTCTCTATTACTTGGTTCTCAAAGTTCAAATCAGAGAGTAAGCCCATTGCTTTTAAATATGTTTAAAACTATTTACGATCGCTGCAGTACTGGCGTTATAGTAACACCTATATTGTATGCAATTAAATTGGTATAGTCATTCAGGTCATGCACCTTCATGTTTTGTTAGCTGCAACAGTTTCATGTACTGTGGGGCATCACAGGCTCTGACATGTGATAGGGAGTTCCAGGAATTCCATCTACGGCTTGTTCTTTCAACCTTTATGAAGTCTGAGACACATATCTAGTCAAAAAATCAATACTAGGCACCAGTCTAGAGAGGGAGATCATGAGTTCTAGTCTCCCCTTAGGCACAATGCCACCTGGCCAGTCACTCTCTCTCAGCTCTAGGAAGGAGGCAATGGCAACTTCTGAACAGCAATGGCACTTCCAAAAAACCTTGCCAAAAAAACTGCAGGGACTAGTCCAGACAGTCACCAGGAGTCAAAAATTGACTCAAACATTTATATTGTTTTTACTGTATTTTAATATTTATTGCTGTTTTATTGTGAACCACCCAGAGTCCCTTTTTGTGAGATGGGCGGTATCTAAATTTGAAATATAAATAAATAAAAATAAACACACACACACACAATGTTGCATGTTAGCATAATCGGTTTTTGTCTGACATTCTGAAGAAAGGCTCTACAAGAATTTTAGTGACTATTCTAGGAATGCTTAATCAGAAATAAACCCTGCTTAGTTCAACAGGCTTACTTCTATATAAATGCCAGCCAACTCTTTGCTGAAATACTCTGGAAGAGGAGCAGTCTGAAAACCCAATGTTTTTGCTGAGTCTACACAAGCATGGCATACTTAACCCTCCCTCCATGTACTGAGTCTAGCTTTCCAATACCCCTGCCCCATTAGCCCCCACAATAATATAGTATTCTACCCAGTCAGTGCAAGACAAAAATAAAAACTGCTCTGAGACTACTGAGAAGCAGCAGTTGCTCATCTAACTATTTTATTATTTAGGTTAACACACCAGATATCAAATTTAAATCTATGGAAGATGGGCCCTATTGGGTAGATGTTTTACTTCACATTTTAATAATATGGCAACTTCTGTAACACTTAATAACTTTGGACTATAGCCAATGAAGTTAGCAAAAGCATTTCCTCTTGCACAAGTTGGAGCATTTAATTTTCACAAGTGCTCCCAAACCACCCATAAGTACCTTCTGTTCCACTCATAACTCTGCTGTTGCAGATTGCAATATCTTCTGGAACCGAATGGTATGGATGATAGCAACACATAATGTTGGATCAAAAACTCAGATGCTTTTGACTGAATGAGATTTTTGGTAAGTCAGGGCTGAGACACTCATGGCCCCAAGGGCACAATGATGAAATTCAGTGGCAAAAAAGCAATGTTTGGTGACACCATTTTTGGCTTTTTAAAAAATGAAATAAATGCAAATACATCTGTGAAGCCTCTGCTAGGTTTAATTCATACTTCTAATATATCTCTTCCTCCCCCTCCTCCAAAAGAAGAGATTTTATCCTATTCCCTCTAGTGACATTGTCACACCTCCATGCTACCAGCAGTTCCTGGAGGCGGAAAAAATGCCCATCTCTGTGCTATATTAAAGGATTCAAACAACCCTTTATAAACAGATAGGGCAACCAAATGGATCCCAGGGCAGAAAAATTCTGGTTAAAAGCAGTTTGCTGGTTTTTACGGTATTTTATGTGTGCTGCCTCTTTATGATGGGGGGAGGGAGTGTGTGTGTATCCCTGGGAGGAATGAGCAAAGAACGTCAGGAGTGCATGCCAAGAGTATATATTCCCAGCAGGGTCACCCAAGGCTTGAAGGTCATTCCAGCTGCCCAGCTAAAGCAAGCAGGGACCTATATTGGGCAGCAGTGATAGGGGAAGATGCTGGAGGTGGATGATCCCTGTAATGACAATGGAAAAGGCATCATTTCATACTGTGTGGGAGAAGCTAATGGTAAGCCACACCTGTATTTTTACAAAGAAAACACAGAACCCTACATGGAAAAAGAGATGCCAGATGTTCAAAATGGTTTAGAAAAGGCCAAGGAACATGAGATATTATTGCTGCTGGATGATGCATGCGGGAAAATTGAGAAAGTCAAAGAATATAAAAAAAAGTCGATATGTGCTTCATTGATTATAGAAAGACCTTTGATTGTATCAGTAATGTCAAGCTGTGGAATGTGCATAGAAAAATGGGAATCCTAGAACATTTCATTGTCCTCATGAGAAACCTATATACAACTCAGGAAACCATTGTATTGACAGAGTATGGTGAAACAGACTGGCTCCAGGCTGGCAAAGGAATGAGACAGGGCTGTACATTCTCCCCTTATTTATTCAACCTATATGCTCAATATATATTAAGGGAAGCTGAATTGGAAGTAGATGAGCGTGGTTTCAAAACTGGAGGAAGAAACATTAATAACTTGCACTATACTGATGACAATACTCTGATAGCTGAAAATACAAATGATCTGTAAGCTTTAGTAAAATAAAGTCAAAGAACACAGTAAAAAAATGGGACTAAAATTAAATTTAAAGAAGACCACACTAATGACAGCAAGTACACAAACCATCCTTAGAACTGACAATGAAGATATTTAAGTGGTAGATAGTTAATTCCAAAAGGCAAAATTCATCAACAATAAAGATACAAGCATATTTCTTAACGCCATAGACCAGTACTTACAGTAGTATAGTAGTACTTTCGAACTACTAAAGGCCTTGGATAAAGTATTCAGATGCCATGATGTCTTATACCCACAAAAATCAGAATAGTGCACAAAATGCTATTCCCTGTGACACTCTATAGAAGCGAAAGTTGGACTTTTAAGAAGCAGGATAGAGTATTGACACTTTTGAACTTTGTCTTGGAGAACACTCTAGAGAATCCTATGAACATCCAAGAAAACAAACAAATGGATCATCAAACAAATCAACCCTGAGTTTTCACTCGAGGCACAAATGACCACACTCAAATTATTTATTTCAGACACATTATGCAAGGATCCAGCTTTCTGGAGAAGGCTGTAATGCTGGGAAATGTGGAAGGAAAGAGAAGAAGAGGATGACCAGCAGCAAGATGGATAGACTCAATGACAGTGGCAATGGGTGACCAGTGGAAGGCCTGAAGGACAAGGTTAGGGATAGATCATAATTGAGTCTTTAATCAGAGGGAAAAAAAACCCACTTTTTAGTAGGCAAGGCTTTTATTTCATTCTAAGCTATGTTATGCCTATTTTAGGAAGTATACTCCACTTCCATCCTTTCCCAGCTCACCGTGGTAAAAAACTTTGCTGTCAGTTTTCAGTAGCCATAACCAGAAGGGGTCAAAACAAAGGAGACTCATGGGGCTGGAGGTTGCCCAGTCTTGCCTCAAATGCTTTGGAGTCAGGCTGCTTGAAGGACTGCTTTCTTCCACATCAATCTGTCCTATTTTAAGGTCAAGAATAGGCCCCTTTTCTTTTGCACCCTTTGAGGGCTGGTAAGAATCCCTGTTCTTCAGTGTCTCACCTAAATATGGAATATGTTGCTAACTGACATTCTTTGAGCTCCATCACAGTCAGATTTAAGGAATCTCTAAAGACATATTCATATATTCAAGCTTTCTCTTTAGTGCTTGGAACTGATGTCTAATTTTATTTCTCTAAAATTAGATACTTTTAAGTAGTGAAAATGTGTATTTTAATTACTGGTTTTTGTTGGTTTTGTAAATGTTTTATTCTGATTTCATTATTGTAAGCCACCTTAAAGAAGCCCAGAAGTATTTTAAATGAACCAACCAAGCTAAGTATGTGAATGTCTTATACAATTTTTTCCTGCAGCATGTCTCTCTTTTTGGAAAAAAAATAGACAACTCATTAGAGAAACATGTTAAATGTGTAAAATTTATTTAAATAAATTTACACAAAACAGTTCACATACAACTGACAGTTGTGACAGCCTACTTTAAACAGTTTTTGTAGTAACTCTTACTATTACTATTTTAGTAACTCTTACAACTGCAACTGATTTTTTTTTTTAAGGAGTTGTTGGTAGTTGTTTTTTAGTAACTCTTACTGTGTGATCTCCTGAGTTCAACACCCTTTAAAAGGCCGATAAAAGCTAAGGCAGCAGAATCAGCTGCAAATTTGTTTTATGGAATAATATCCCTTTGGGACTAAATAATAATAAAAATATTCTTTCTTTCTTGAAAACTACAACACTGTCATTTCTTTTCTTTCGCAGTCAAGCACCAAGAGAATTTTTTTCCCAAACGGTATTAAATTCCTTCATCTGTAGAAAGTCAAAATAAATCCCCTTCCAAATAGGGATTCTGTTTAATCTCTGAACATAACAATGCATAATGTTTTAGTTTTTGAAAAGTATATAAAAATTGAGTGTGTTATGCGATATATTCATTTTACACTATTTAGTACTTTTTCTTTACCTGTTTACTACTTAGCTTTTATTCTAGGTGAAGGAGTTTAATATATCTCAGGCAGTGGAATCAGAGAACAGTTTCTCTCGGTATTATTAGCTCATCAGAATAATTTAAACCAGAAAAAGAACACCACAATTTGAATGACATAATGTACTTCAAAGAAAATTAGTTCAGAAATCCTTGTATGAACCATGGAAAGCAGACCAAATTACTAATCTCCTATTGTAGCTGAGGCCCAAGGTATTTCAGCTTGTTGATATACTATATTAAATTACTTTCAATATTTGGTCACAACTGGACAGAAGAATTGCTACTACTATTTTCCAATATCCTCCAGCATACAGCATCTTATATTAAGGTGAAATTGGGGCACAGGGACATACTCCTATTGGCCATCAAAGACTGCCACACACACAGCTCCCTCTCTAGTACCTGAAGGTGGGGGATCAACACAGAAGTCTGAAAGATTGTTGGAGAGGTGTAAAAAATGTGTTTCTCCCATGCTTCTGCTGGTGTCAGGCCTAGCCCGAGGAACTCCAGGAGACCATGCAAGTTCTGTTCAGCAATGTTTATTAGCTACAACCTCTATCAGGAATCCTCCCAGACTGAAAATTCCGTTCCCACAGTAGCTATGAAAACAGAGTGAATTCCTCAGGGAGGTGCCAGCCTCATCCTCTTATCTCTTCCTCGTCCCTCTGGAGACAAAAGAGGATGCTTGCCTCCTTGAGTGTGGCCTTCATAATTCCATTCCATCACAGCTGGATTAGGGACTGCAGCACTTAATCCATGGGGAGAGGCAGTTTACTGCTTTGCTTGCCAGATAAAGAGATGTTTCTACCCCCTTTCCTTCCTCTTGAGAAGGAAAAAAGTGAGGGAAGTAGCTCTTCAGATGCTAGTTAAAGGGGCAGAACTTCACTGTTTACTGGGAGAACTGGGACCAGAAAGAAACCAGTCCCCCGCCCTCATTTTCTTACCATTGGTGGCAGGAGAAGCACGGGAGAATGTCTCTTTTGGACCCAGTTCTCTTATACCATGGAACGATCAATCCATGGGGTCAGAAAACTGGCAGCAGAAGACCCATGGCTCCCATTACCCATCCCACCTCTCTCATCCACCCACTTCTCTTGTTAACAAAGACCCCATTTTATCTTGTTGCTGAGGCAGAAAAAGGGTTCAAGATGTAGACAGCATCCTTGAAGCCAGCATACTTTCATGCTGGCTCACAGACTGCAGAAAATCACTTTAATTTGGCAGTGTAGATGTGTTCTTAGTTTTTAAAATGATTTCCCACATAGCCAATCAAGTAGCAGGAATTGGTTCAAACCCTGCTGTGATGGTTCAGGATCTGGCAGTGGGAAAAAGGGATGCTCTGTCTATGTGGTAGGAGAGTCAGTTTGCTCTCCATTGTTTGCTTGACTGGTAGGTAAGTTTTAATTCTTTGGTATAGAGATGCTGGGCCACTAAAAGACAAGCAGGTGAAGCAAATAAGAGCCAGGTTTAACTTGGCATGTAAAAATAAGGCAGCCCAAAGAAGGATGTAGGTGTTCTTGTGTGAAGTGGTGATTTCTAAGTTATGCCAGTACAAGCCATTCCCTGCAGAATGGAAAAGGTGGTTTGAGTTGACACGGTTGGTGTAAGCAATCTGCTTGGCTCCAGTTGGTCCAGGAGTTCTTTGTGAGATGGAAGCCTTCCAGCCAGTCACTGGGTTCCACGCCTGTCCTTCAGTATTTGGCTGGCTACATGGGAGCCTGGAATCTTATGCCAGCAGCCACGTTATTTGTTGCACTTTGAAGTGTAATTGATTTATGAGAACCCCTTTCTCAAACTCCAGCTCTTCAACAACACTTATCCAGTGGCTACATTTTGATTGCACAAATCCAGAAGACCAAGAGATGGAGATTAAAAACTCTCTTTGCTATCACCTAGTGGTTGGTAGGTTGTCTGGTCAATAATCTGGCTGGGGAATTCTGAGAGCTGAAGTCCACACATTTTAAAGTTGCCAAGTTTGAAAAACACTGGTCTAGATTTAATGATATGTAAAAGGATTTGGCTAATTATATATTAATATTATATGGATCCTTTTTTCTTTTCAATTTTTCAATTCACTTTCATCATTATTATGCATTAATTTCTTTTTTCACTGTATAATTACTGTTGTTTTATTTTTCCCTATTTATTATATTTGGATTGTTATATTTCACCAATAATAACAACAGTAATGATAATGATATAATAATTACAACACACACTCAAACCCCAAGAACACTTATGCAGCATCGGTATTTGAACAGCACAAATTTTGGTAACCTCTATGTTGTGGTCGTAAGAAACAAACCCTTTGTTGCCATCAAGTGGTAGGTTAAGTCAACAGAATAAAAAGTGGAAAAAAATGATTGAGTAGAGCACCCAGAGTGTACACATACCACCCTGGGATGCATTCTGCATAGTGATTGGTGGCAGCTTTTCCTGCAGTTGGTGATATTCAAATTTCAGCCAGAGTAAACCATCAAACACTGCCTTTACAGCACAGCACAGGCCTATTCTGGATGCATGGTAAGAATGCACTGTTAGGGTAGTAAGACTTAGGGTGATAGAAGTCCCTTCCAGATGAAGGACAGGAGGAAAGTACAGTTAAGGTGGCAAGTAAATAAGCCTTAGGACCAGAGAAACCTAGGTCCAAGTCCACCCATGGAAATTGGGTGACTTTGGGCCATGCCACTCTCTGCCAGCCCATCCTACTTCACAGGGTATTGTTGGGGAGAAAAATGGAATGGGAAGTGCTGCTGAAAAAAAAGTGGAATATATAGCTAACAAATAAGTCAAAATGTGGTGCCATTTTGGAGACCTGTTTCCATGGGGTGATTCAAATGAATTATCTTGGACTCAGGTAACCTTATCAAAACTTTGTATACACCTATAAGTTAGCTGGCCAGGATACTGATAAACGGAAGCAGAAATGTTAAATTTCCTATAACATGTCCTTAACTGCTTTTCCAAAGTACCTCCCTTCTTCGGAACAGCTACGTGAATCACAACCCCATTTGGCTTAGCTTTGCAATAAAAACTCACTTCCCAGTTTCTGAGTTGAATCCAAAATAGTTGTCACCGCAATGGTTACATCTCATCCCAGATACAGAAGAATCTTGGCAAACGCACTGGCCAGTGAAAGCGTCACAAATATTGCTGACTGAGCCACTTGGGTGGCACAAACAGGGTAGGCAGCCACTCACGCTATGTGCAGAAATATAAAAACCTAATAAGGAAGAAAACAGTATAAAAATATGCATTCAGTCATAAATTTGTCACAGACTACAAAAGAAACATTAAAGGAATAGGAAAATATCAAGTGAAATTGGAATTAAAAACTACAGGATGCCTTACATCTACTGAGAAGCTGAGAGATATGTTTTCTAATACTTAGTTTTCAATAAAATAAATATTTTTTCCTCATTTAAGCATTGATGGATTTGGAGTGCAATGCAGTATGAGAGTATCTTACGATTTCAGTTTCTGAATCCTCATTTGGCTCAGCCCCATTATCTCCCCAATCCGCATACATTTTTATGCATCATATGCAGACTTTCATACATTTTGAAAGGTAGATTTTGTAGTATATATTCCATATAAAGTATGCCTTTTTAATATTTCTTTTCTAATATGTACATTTTATTACAGATCTCTTCTTCTAACTAGAAGACTTTAGGATGAAAGTTCATGAACATGAGCTTTTCACGTTTGAGCTAACTGAACATATGAGCCAATACGAGTGTTGGTTATGCTATCTTTTCCTTCAATGTATTTTTATGAAAGTGGTTTTTCTGCCTTTGTTGCAACCAAGACTAAATATTGAAATAGGCTGAATGTTATCTTGGTGATTCTAAGACTTTAATAAATCTTAGTTGAGATATTGATGAAATAAGCTGTCACTTGCACACTCATACATTCCATTAAGAATTGTAACAGATGGATTAATGTTAAAGAAAATGAAGGGTGGTTTTGCAATATGTTTTACTTCAATATGTATTTTATTTTTCCCTTTCGTTAAAGAAATATGTGTTCCATATATATGGGATGGATGGTTGGGTGTTCTATGATCTTGAAAAGTTTGAAATACACTGCTTTAAAGCATCTGGAATTGCTATAAACATACCAGTATTTTTAATGTTTAAAAATGGGGGTAAACTATGTCTCTTGGCTATCTTACATTGACTTCTAATATTAGTCAAATCTCCTCCTGACCTAGGGGCTGATCAGGCAATGTAGCCCAATATAAGTGAACATCAAGTTTGTTGCCTCTGTTCATGCATGCTTCTTCTGCCTGATTCATATAAGTAAAGTATTTACAAGGAGTTAGGATAAAATTCACCAGTTCAGTCTTGGAGAGAGAGAGAATCAATGCATTATAAGAAAATCTGAACTATGCAGAAATTTAAACAACTTGGATATATGATTTTATTACCCCCCCCAAAAAAGATGGAAAGATATTGCTTTCTGTAAATGTCGTAGTGCACAGTGACATAGCCAGTATTTCAATTCTACCAACCTCTAAATGAAAACATCCTATATTTCCTTGCACCATCCCTGACAAATCTTCATAAAACCTACAATTTTGGAACATACAATATTAAAATTCAGCTAATAAGTAATATAATCAAGATCGCAATTTACATTGTATATTGTGATATACACCACCCACAATTGTTAAATATTTTAGCAACATTTGATTATGAATGATTATGTGTCATCAAGTCAGTGTTGATCCTTAATAGCCATATAGATAGACCTTGTCCAGGATGATCTGTTCCCAACCTGTCCCTTCAGGTGAACGAAAAGCAAAGACAACAAGCAGCAGCAAGGTGGGTGGACTCAGTTACAATGACAATGGGTTCATCACTGGAAGACCTGAAGGACCAGGTTAGGGAAGGATTATCTATTGTTCACTAAGAATTTAGTGATCAATAGATAATTTGATGGCATGTAATCAATCAATTAATTGTGAAGTCCTTGGGATTTGATTCTGACAAGGAACTACAGAGCACAAATGTAGTACCTCTCTGCACATTTTAAAGTGAGAATTCAGTGGAATTGTAATAACAGTATGGCAAAATACCCTGTAATTTGCTTAATAAAAGATGTGCTTGATTAGGCTTGTCCAGCCAGTTTTGCTAACTTCAGTATGCCCTTTTGACACAATAACCTCTGATTCAAAATAACATATGTTTATATTAGTTCCTTCTCCTGTGAATGGATATATCCAACATGCTTACTGAAGATTTCCTATAACAAAAATTAATAAGGAAGTCAATATTTTACATAGTGTACAGCTTCCAAGATTGGAATGCCCAGAATCTGAGTAGGGATTTACAAAACATGATGTTTTTGTTCATTTGTCTTACCTGGCTTACACTTTTCACACCTCCTTCCATGGCGGTGAGGCTGGCAAATACATTGTCCACTGGTTTGGTCACATGCTGTTCCTGGGACTGTCCCTAAAGAATCACAGTCACAAGCCATGCAGCCAAGAATATTTTGAGTAGTAAGGTTATACATATAGGGCCTGCATTGATTGCACTGAAGAGCTGTGACACCAGATTTGCAAAGACATTGTCCTGTCAATTTGTCACACACTAAAGAGCCATTTACAGAGCCAGACTTATCACAGTTACATGGCGCACAGAATAAGGCATCCTTTTGCCATTCTTTATAATACCCATTTAAGCAGTCATCACACTGTCTTCCACCAAAGTTAGGCTTGCAAATACACTTTCCTGTTCTGGGATCACACACTGTACCAGAAACCGATCCTGCTGTTTGACAACTACAAGGTTTACAGCCAAAAGCATCCATCCAATAAAAGCCATCAATGCAGGTATCACAATGAAATCCTTTAACCCCTTTCTTACAAGTGCACTGTCCAGTGGAAGGATTACAAAAATCGTTCATGGAACCATGGATGTTACATAGACAAGGCTCACACCCATCTTGCTTAATATCCTGGATGAATTTATATCCAAACTTGCACTGATCACACCTGAGACCTAAAAAGAGAAAATTCTTATTAAAAATAATAATTAAATAACATAAATATCTTACATTGCATCTGAAGGAGAACTGAACAACAGGAACTTGTACATCACACTCTAGGAATCCTCAAATGGAAAAACAATGGGGAGAAAGAATAAGACATCTAGGCCAACCCTTACTATTACTTGCCCCATTGACTGAAAGCTCTACAGAAAGTCTGTGAAAAAGCCAACTAGTCTAAATAACCATTCACAGACACAAATCCAGCTGCAAGCTCTAACATATCAGAACAAAACATACCCCATTCATCCATAAAATACAGTGAAATACAAAGGAGAAGGACAAGAGGATAAGCCTAGAGTTGCTACCAGTTACTACCAGAGTTGGGATCACTGATCATTAATTAGCCCATATTACCTGAAATGTATGGAAAGCAACTGTAAATACCATGTGCAGTCATAGAGCACATGCTTTAGAAGCAGAGAGTCTCCATTCATCTCACCTTGCCCACACAGAGCTGCTAAAGTTTACAAAAACAAGCCCCTCTTTCTTTCACCTCTTCTTTGTATCAGTTTCCACTGTAACTTTATTATGTTCTTTTAAAAAACCATGTTTTTGTCTTATGTTTTAAGATATATTTAAAAGAGACAATATACTGTATAATGGCAAAAGTAAGTATCTACAATATTAATCAATAACAAAATAATAAATAGATCATTACAAGTAAATACAGATGCAAAAGGGGATCACTCTTCAAATCACCAAAGGTCTCCTTTTCTTGCCACCAATTTATAACACAGTGGAAGCCAAAAAAAACGTGTTCTTGATATTTCAACACATGCCTTATGATGACCGGGTATTAGAACTATCACTCACAGCCTGACACCTTCTCCCAGTTTACATTCTGAAAGGAGGGGGAACTGAAGAGAGGAGGCTTTGGGAGACATGGGTGGAAGGATGGATCTGGGGAAGCTCAGGTTCTAGTCCTAGGAAAACCTTTTATTAGAGTGATGAATTTATGAATATGTATTTAATGCCAGTAAAATATAAATAACTAGGAATCATTCTGTAGTGACAGGCTAAGAAAATACTCTTAGTCAACCCGAATTGTAATATTAAGGAACCATATTTACAATCTGTTCTAAGTTACTTATAAAATTAATTTGATTCCTTGTTTCAATGTTAATACAGTACCTGTACTGGTCTATATCTTCCCCATGTTTCACCAAGTCATATTATGTCAGATAGATATTTATATAAAGAAAAAACAATCAAAAGAATTCCCAATCAGCAAATGGTGGCAGCAAAACCAATATATCTTCTAGAAATATCCATGAGATAATGGGATTACCCTTTAATTTTAAAGGTAAGAGAAAAAGAAAGAAAGAAAGAAAGAAAGAAAGAAAGAAAGAAAGAAAGAAAGAAAGAAAGAAAGAAAGAAAGAAAGAGAAAAGGACCCCCATAACAGTGCAACATGCTTCTATCATTTTTCTTTTGAAAGTTACAGTTCAAGCGGCTTTGAAGACTCTTTATGCACTTTTTAAAAAATCTTCAGGGAATATATGATCTATTAATTTATAGGTCTAGGAAATAAACTGAGAAATGCTTTCCCACTTTAAAAATAATGTTTTTTATGCTGAATTCTTTATTTTAAAATTAAAAGGAAATTGTTATTGTGCAGGTGGTTGTGCCACATGGTGAATTAAATAAATCAGGAGTTCCCTGTTTTAACAAACATGTTCATCCTTTCAAAAAGTTACATAAGCACACACATTTATACTTAGAACATTGTATGTTGAAAAAACAAATCCCCAAATGGTGGGAAACATATTAGATATGGACAAAAAGTGGAGAACTCCAACAGAAGGCAAGTTCTTTCAGCAGTGATGAATGGCTCACCTAAGGCATATCATTTAATTTCAATAAGGAAAATAAAAAAAGACCACTATTGCTGCAAATTTTAAAAATAACTGTATTGTTAACAAGAATTATGACTCATTTTGAACTATTAAAATTGGTCTACACGGATTCATATCGTATCAGTTTTAAAAATATGCACCGTGCTTATTTGAATATGCCATACATATTCCTGACAGGTAATCTATTCCTAATGATACTGGGAAAGGCCTACAGGGCATCCCATTCAATGTTAACAAGTACAGGGGAGTTAGCATGCTTGGCATTTAATTCACATTCTTCTCCCTTTTTTATTCTAGATAAATGACCTACTTTAATAAAATTATTGGTGCTAATGTATTTTAGCAGTGATAGGATCATTAGTAAGATTTAACAGTTGTGCTAACTCAAACAGCGCATACTCTATAACACTGTAATGCTTAGTTACATTTTCTGTTATCAGGGCTTGTTTAAACTGATACAGTGACAATGGACTCTAAGATCACTTGTGCTGTACAACCAGCGTTTTTTTTTTAAGTACTCACATATTTATTCAAAATAAATACACATATTTCAGGTAGACTCTTTCAATATTTTGTTCAGTAGTAAAAAAGAAGAAGAAGAATGTTCTTCTTACTCTTCTACGGGTAAGCCAGATGGCTTGGTTTATACACAGTTAATGAAAGGATGGAGGTTGATGCCCTATCTAATGGACTGATGGCAGAAAATGCTTTGTAGACAGCTTTCCCAAACAAAAGGTGAAATATAAATCTGATACATAATAGATAAACAATACAATGAGCAAGTAGTTAAGTAAGAACTTTTCAGTGGTGACACTCCAGTGATAGAATGTTTTCCCCAAATATTAGGCAAAGATTTTCTCCAGATCATATATGTATATGCATATGCATATGCGTGTGTGTGCTTTTTTATACATTAAGCATTAATCGTTTTATTAATTTTCAAGGTGACTTTGTAAGTTTCTGACCTTGTTTTGATTATTAGCTTTCTGACATCAAGAATAGGTGCCCGATGCATCTGAAATGCCTTTGTTAGAGTCAACCTCCACCCATGTACAGTTTTGTTCAGCTTGTTCAACGCTCTATATTGAAAGCACTATGATCCTTTATGTAAAATTAAAAAGTATAACAGAACCTCCTAATGTTTATTATAATCCTGTAATAAAATTATAGGGATCTCCATTTCTTGTTTCTTTCCCCTTGTATTCGGCAAATCATCCCTTTATGCAAAATAATGATAACTCAAGCTTGATTTCTTTAACTGTAATTTCTATTTTTAAAAAAATATTTTCCAATTAGAAAAGATGGTCTTAAATACCAAATAGGACAAAACTATGTGAGAAACCTTAAAGATAATATATCTTATAAAGGAAAAACACTGTTAGGGTTTTAGTGATTTTATGGTTAGTTTAACTGCTGTTTTTAAAGTTCAGATGGTTAATAATAAATAAATAAAACACAGTTTTATAGGAAAATATATGTTTAGATTTCCCCTAAATTTTTTAAAAAAAATCTTTAAAATATATTTTTCCACTCTCACCAATGGCTTTCAAAATAAATTACATCTAACAATTTTGTTTAGAATGTTAGGAGATTATATGAAGATTCTACTTTTCTCCCCCAAAATAAAGCTATGTTAAGATTTTTTTCACATTTTTAACCAGTTTATGGCAAAGAAACAAACAACCCCCTTTCCCCCCGCCCCAAAAACAGCTTTTGGCATACTTCAGTCCAGAATAAGCTTTGTCATTTCATTCTGCTGGCTTATATATTAATTGCATAAGTACTTTGAAATAAATAAATGTTTTAAAAACCAAAACCAAAACCCTAATCTTGTATTCAGAAATCTTACAGGTAAACAAAGCTCTCAGAAGATTTAATGTAGACTTCAATATTAGGAAAGACTGTTGATATTTTAATACTCATAACACCAGCATATGCTATATTTTTTCTACAATAAAACATATTCTAATCAAAGGATATTAATAATATGTGTGATTTTTTAAAAAGTGACTTATATGAGAGATGTAGAGTTACCATTCCTCCATCAAAAAACAACACCCCCCCCCCGCATATTATTCCCATATATCAACATTTCAAAGTGCATTATATGCACTTTATATTTTGGGAACTTGATAAATTTTGTCGTTACATAGATATAGCTCCCCTCAAATATGATAGACATAATAAATTGCTATAATCAAATCTAATTTCTGGAAAAATCCTGTGGGAATAGCAAACAAAAAAGCATGTCTTGTTAAAAAAATGATAAATAACCCAGAAGGTTGCAGTTTATTATAACCAACTTGACACTGAATTAAAAAATTAAAGTTACATGTCCCATGATAACAAACCCTAACAGTGCATAGGTTCTATGGAATTCTGTTGACTTTTGCATTTCATAGGAGCACTTAAAAAAATTATAAAGAATGAATGGGAAGGAAGGAAGGAAGGAAGGAAGGAAGGAAGGAAGGAAGGAAGGAAGGAAGGAAGGAAGGAAGGAAGGAAGGATTACAAAAGACCCTACAGTACAAAATATTTTGAGGACAAATCCATCTGCCCTGTGAAAACTGATGTAAAATCTCAGCTAAAAGCTCATTAGATTTGTTACACTATGAAAAAGTGCTGTTCTCCAAAATGAATCTTTCTAGTAAGACTAAGCAAATAATATGTTACATTTTACTACTTGAAAGTGGGCATTGTTGGGATTCCTACAAATCTCTGGTAAATACAGAAAAATCTGAATAGCAGATTATACCTAGCCTAGACTGTAATTTGGTAGGAGTATTCAACAATTATATGCTGCTAAATCAGATTTGCATAAATTCTCATGAAAACTGCATGTGTGATGTGGTTTTCAGTGTTTTTGGCATCAAGTATTTTATGTCTTGAAAAAAACAAAGACATCTGGATGGCACCTACCAATAACATTTTCCTTGCACTTGCACTGGCCTGAAATTTGGTGACAGGCAGTATCTCCATCGACCGTCCCAGAGGCATTACAGCCACAGGGGCTGCAGCCATAAGGGTTGAACTCTTGTAGATTGTAGAACCCTTCCCGGCACCGATTGCATTGTCTGCCAGACACATGTCTTTTGCAATTACAGTTGCCTCCAATCTGAAAAAAAGATATAAAAAGAAAAGTGTGGTCAAATGTTGAGTGCCCTTTTTTTCCCCCTTTGCCTTGTGCATACTCATTAGTGAAATGAGTTGGTTGGTAGGTTATCTTCAGACAGAAACACGAATAAAGCAGATCACTTTGGTTCATGCTCTAGTAGTTATTCACTAAAAAAGAGAATTAGAGGAACAGCAGGAATTCAATACATTCACTTAAAGAAGAGTATGTGCTCTTAGGAGAAAGATGCTTTCATGAACCTTTACCAAACTACTCCACCTATGGACAGTTTACTTATGTGTGATATACAACTTTCAAATGTCCAGGTGCTGATATTTCAGCTACTGTATCCCCCGATTTCTATGCTACTTAATTTGTTAAGATGGTACATGAAAAGAAACCATGCTGTGGTAAGAACATCAGGATAGCTTTTCTGCATCAAACTAAGCCCCATCTTAGTCCAACATTTTGTTTTTCACAGTAATCAACCAGATGCTTCTAGGGTATTCACAAGCAGGAGATAGTTACCATTTCCTACTGCTCTTTCCCTGCAACTGGTATTTGGAGGTAGGCTACCCCACATCCAGAAGAAACACTGAATCTTCAAGACTAATAACCTTCAACAGGCCTATTTCCAATCATTGGATGACCTCTGGTACTAGTATTTTGAACTATGAAGAAATACATGTCCCTATCCACTTCCTTCATGCCATGAATATTTTTATATACCACAAAGCTAAAGAGTCCTACCTCTGTTGCCTTTTTTTCTAAGCTAAAGAGTCTCAGACATTCTTGTAAGAAAACCCCTGGATCACTTTTGCTGCCTTCTCTTGCATTATTTCCAGCTTTATTAAATCTTTTTTTTTTTTCAAATGTGGCAACTGGAATGGTACATGCTATTCCAGATACAGCTGTAACACAGACCAGTAAGGCATTATAATTTTCAGTCCCTTTCCCAATGATCCCTAGCATGAAATTTGTCTTTTTCTTAGTCGCTGCACTCTGAGTTGACATGTTCATTGAGCTATCCATTATGACCCAGGGCCTATATAGATATGAAATGGGGGGGGGGGGAGTGTCCCAATGTACTTATTTTACATTTACTTGAATTGCCTTTGCCATTTGATTGAACATTCACCCATGGTTACAGGTATCCTTCTGAGGTTCTCTGTATCTCTGAATCATCTGGTATTATTGACAAAATTGGTCAGCTATTACTTATCAGTTAGTCAAAATCATTTATGAAGAGGTCAAAAAGCACGAGGCCCAACATGGAACTTTGATGGACTTGTCTTACTTCCTTTCTACTGAGAAAATTTCCCATTTTTTCCTACTCTTTGCTAAACAATCCATAAAGGACACAACCTCTTATCCCATTAGCTCTAAGCTTACTCAGACTTTTTGATGAGAAACATTTGAAAGGCTCATTGAAATTCCAAGTATACAATGTTGGCAGTGCCAGTTGACATTCTCAATAAACTGCAGAAGGTTGATACAGCAGAGTATACCTATATGCTGGTTTTCCTTCATAAAGATTTGTTCTTCTATATATATATATTTTTCTTTGATTATTGTTTCTTCCAGTTTGCTGAAACGGATGATAAACAGACCAGTCTATAATCCTTAAATACCGGTCCTCAAGGACCGAGCCCAATTTGAGGCATATATTACGTATTTTTATTAAGAGGTCAGCAATTCTACATTTGACTTAAGGAACTCTCAGGTGAATGCCACCAGGACCCTGTGATTATAGAAACAGTTCGCAGTATGAGGTTATCATGTTTTGCTGGAAGTCAGGCAGCATAAGGAAGGAAGGAAGGAAGGAAGGAAGGAAGGAAGGAAGGAAGGAAGGAAGGAAGGAAGGGAGGGAGGGAGGGAGGGAGGGAGGGAGGGAGGAAGGAAGGAAGGAAGGAAGGAAGGAAGGAAGGAAGGAAGGAAGGAAGGAAGGAAGGAAGGAAGGAAGGAAGGAAGGAAGGAAGGAAGGAGGGAAGGAGGGAAGGAGGGAAGGAAGGAGGGAAGTTTTATGGAAAAGGATCTTGGAGATAATCTCTTGCAATTCCTTCTGCAGTTCAGGAATCCGCTACAACTTCCCCCCTCACAGTAATCTTTTGGAAATCACCCTCCAACAGAATAGGAAAATCCCATGTAATCAGCCTGGCTCCTGATTGTTTTATTCAGTGACACAGTTTGAAGTGCTGAATGAATAGCTCTTATTCTTCTGACTGCACTTGAGAAGAAAACTGTAATTTGTGTTTGGTCCTGAAGAACAGGCTTTAAAAGTGTTTAATTTGGTTGGGTCATACTGAACCTGAGACTGACACATGCCTTTACCTAAATTCCTATCTGATTTTAAAAGCATAGATTTAAAGTCTAAAATGAAGGACTCACAAAACTATTTACTTGAAATCAAAATACTTTTAGTGGAAATTAATGGGATTTAAAGAGCTCAATTAGGCTGCAATCCTATATAAAAATTTACTAAGCACATTTTTTAAAGATTTACCCAGAACTGCATTCTGTATTATGACAATTTAAAAAAAAATCCATCTGAAATACCTTTCAGAACACAGATGTTAATACAGTGCTTTTATAATGAAAGAAGTATCATTTCCCCTAAACTATAGGTTGTTTTTTTTTTAATCTATAGGGATAAAAACTCATATACTTATTCTCTTCTGAAATTCTGTATCTTCGTTTAGGCTAAATGACATATAACTGGTTCTTTACAGAAAAGCATTGATGAACTGCTCGGAATGGTAAATTATGCAGCGAAAGTGTATTCTGGGCCATTTAAACACACTTTCTTGAAAATTATCCTTGTGACGTGACAATTAATTTTCATGAGCCAGGACCTTATTCCTTATGATTCCATCTTCCATGGGTCAGCCTTGGAAACACTTCCTTCAATAATGCCTTTCTATTTCATGTAATTCATTGCTGCCCATTTTCTCCAGACTTATTAATCTATTTTTAATGCCTCTTAATCATTCTGCTCTATCTTGGTCTTACTGCTACAGTCTATTTATGCCTTATTGAACTGTACAGACCAGCCCATTTTTCCTTATTTTCTTTTTTATATCATCTTTGTGTTTCAACTAATTTCTCAGTCTTGCTAAGCTTCAGTCTTAAAATTAAATAAAAGAAAAAGAAGAAAACCATGAAACTACTTATTATCTTGATTTAGAACAACTTAAAATTAAGCTACTGTCAATGTAGAATAATTGCCAACTGAAACAGCAAATTTCAAAAGTAGCATTGGATTCGTTTTCCATCTCTTCATTCTTAGCACACCCTGTGATTTTCAGTTGTTTCTAGAATTCTAAAGAATTTATCCAGATTTTATGGTCTTGGCCTAACAAGTATCATTATGAGGAACACAAAATCAGGCTCATTACTTAAGGCTAATGTCAGCAGTGTTGCATTTCACATTGCTGGCTTGGGATTTAGGATTGTAAAAGCAATGAGCTCTTCATGGATAGAAGTTATCAAAACTGGCTATATTTTCACAGCTTTTTGAATGATAAAAGGACCCATAAAAGACTGTCCTCACTGAGCAGAAAAACATACATAAAATGAAAGGGAAAAAAACACACACATCAGAATGCTCCCAGGCAAGATATTTCTCATCACTGCCCTGGGGTACCAAAATGTGATAAGGGAAGCAATTTTCAACTATATTTCCATATAGTTTTCTTGCCCTTTGAAAGAGATGGGTTGATTAATACACTATATTGCTTAACTGCAAGTGAAAGCCAACAGTTTAAAATCATTAAAGCATGCTGGCTGGGGAATTCTGGGACTTGACGTCCACACACCTTAAAGTCGCCAAGGTTAAGAAACACTGCCAAAGAGAATCAAGGCAGGGCAGTCTTGAGCTTCTTTCTCAGTCCCTCCTCTCTCTCTTACGGTTAAGTTGGTGTTTATATTACTGCCCTTACATTCCTTCTACAAAAAAATCTTCATATTTCTCTACAGGATGGAATGAAGGTTATAGTTATTATCTTTGTATCTCTAACATATTTCATGAATTCTTGAATACTATTATCCCATGTTCACCTTTGAGAATTTGGCAAATCAAAAATGTTGAAGTACAAAGTAGTAAAAAATTTTCCAAGAACTTGGTGAACCCCCCTCCATTTTTTTTTCCAATCTTGATAATGGGAATTAGTGCCAACAGCAGCCAATTTAAAGGCAACGTGAGGACAAAGCCACTTACTTTACTGCAAAGGCGACTACCATTTTTGGTGCCTGCTGAGTAACACTCACAGGATTTACAAACATCCAGAGCTGAGAGATCTGCATGTACATGCTGATAGAAGAAATCATTACACAACTCACAGTTTCTTCCTGCAAAAAGAAAAGGTTATGCAATGTAGCTTCCAATTCATGAAAATTAGCTGTATAATTCAAAATTAAAGACTATTCCCTTGAGAGAATTATATAATTTTCAGGACGTCCATTTTAATGCACCTTTCATCTCTACCTGCCAATTTAGTGATCCAGAGCATATGAAACAATGAACCTGTTACAAACTGTGTTTTACTCCATTAAACTTCCATCTGTTACATAACATGACACTCCTATGAAGCTAGGCTGTATGATACCTATTCTTTAAAATAGGAAGTTGTTCTTAAACTTCAAACTTTCCAATCTGCTCCTAAGAACAAAAGCCAGGAGTACTGAAAGCTCCAAAAATTATCATGAGTCAGCATGCAAAATGATAATTTCAGCAAGTATATGTTTGTGTTTTATAAATGTTCAGTATGAAACAAAATCAGAATCAAATTGTATGAAATGACAGGACTCTATTGGACTTACACATTTAAAACAATGTTTCTCAACCTTGGCCACTTGAAGATGTGAGGACTTCAACTTCCAGAATTCCCCAGCCAGCATGGGGAGTTGAAGTCCACACATCTTCAAGTGGCCAAGGTTGAGAAACGCTGTTTTAAAATAATTCACAGTATCACAGTCACTTGTGCAACTTCAAGGATCCTTTCACATGAAGAATATTAGGCCAGAACATGTTAGAAACCAACAAATCTGCCTTATTCTGAAAAAGCAGAAGAGTGAGTTTGTTCTGGTAGAATTTGTATTGGTTGGGAGCAGTTGATGTGAGTTACAGATTGCAATCTTTCGCAATAGTACACTGAGATACTGAATTTAGTTTTCAGACCCTGAAAACGTTTGCAAAACCATAGTGCTTATTTTTATATGACACAGAGCTGCAGTACATCCCTAAATTAATCCCTAATCTCATCTAGTTATTCCAATATAATTTAGTTTGGTTCTGTGTTTTTTGAAGACTTGTCATCAGAACTGATACGTCAGAGCAGCAAGGTCCTATTAAAAGAAGATCCTTGGGGAAAATCACAAATATCATAACATGTTGTGCTTTCTCCTTTATTGCAATGGGCATTGCCTTCTTTAAAGTGGCTCCACCTGATTCAAAGCAAATTATGCCAGAAAGCAATGCATATTGTATTATGATGACTTCCCATAGCAGCTCTGTGTGCCTTATTTCCTTGGCAACTGTTCTACTGTGACATGAGTCATATTACAGTTCATTGTTTTTTCCATCTATGATGCTCTAACTGAAAGAATTCTTCAGATTTCAAATAGCCAATTCAGTGCTGGAATTCAATCTGGGATTTTATTTGTGCAAAACATTCATTCTGTGGCCCTTCCCTATAACATGTACTGTATAATATGACAGGTACATCGGTCTTTCAACGTGATCACATACATTATGAATAATGCGCGTACCTAAAACATGTATAGGAGCTAGGGATACAGGCTCCGTCTTATTTTGTACAATGACACTTCCAACAGACTTACCTCTTTCTAGTGCATAATTTTTACTTCTTTCTATAATGCATGGATTTACACAATAAATAATTTCCTTGGGTGGGGGGAGGGGAAAGCATTCACATTAGAGAATTATACATTTTAGATCTCCATCTCAAACTAACGGCACTTTGGAAGAGCCAGCTACGAAACATGCGCATATGCCTGTGCAAATGTATGTGCATTCCATTTGGTTGTGATAATTACCTGAGGTGTTATGCTGACAATTGTCACAGACTCCACCACCACCTCTATAGTATTCATTAGGAAAATAATCCATTGTCCTATTGTAGTGACAGCTTATGGCATGGCCAAAACATTGACAAGGCTTGCAATTATAAGCATGAACTTGATCTCCTGGATGGAAAGGCTTGTCATTGTGCAGTGGCTGACAGCGATCACACTGGAATAAATAGAGAATTAGTCAGATTAAAATAATTTGTTCTCTACAAATTATTCACTGAGTATTGTATTCTTAATCCTGCAATACTGCATCATGGCATTTTGGACTAGACAAATTTTGAATCCATAAACCTGTATAAAACTTTTGTCCTAATTTAAGTATTTCAGATAACAAGAAAACTAGATATTTTTAAAATTTAAACAAGGGCCTTTATTTACTTTATCACAGAACAATATCACAAACATTATGAGACAGAAGTCTTGAAATACTTCAGGGACAAGTGGCCTGACCTTCTATTTCAAGTTTTAGTTATTTGATTAGTTCTGTTATGCATACATCTTCCATAATATTCTATAATATGTTTATGGAAATGTATTCTTGAAAGGAGTTTATCTTATTTGCAATTATCAGCATTTTTCTTATTTGTGGCTCTCAATAGCAGAACTACATTTGGGTGAAACAATCTCAGCCACCAAGCCATCTAAATGCTAAAGCAGAGGAGTACTTGAAAAGTAACTGTGTTTGCCTAGAATTCTGAAACAGATGGAATGCGTTGTAAGATGTCTCACTGCTGCTGTTTGAATATTCAATGTTTGTATAATTATTTTTTTAAATGTTCAGGGCAGATGACTTCCCTGCCTGGCTCTCAGTATCTAGTAATTATTACCACAATAATGCCTCTGTGGTACAACAGTTTCCTTTCCTTTCTTCTCCTTCACACATGCACACAGTTGGAGCCTCAACCTGTGAGTTTCATGGCAAATCATGAGACTCAGTATACAGGATTGTGTATACACATTCTTCTCATGCCCCATAACAGTTTGCTGTCATGACAGAATGCATGTGTACTCTGCACAGATATACATGCAAATGCATGCACACTGAGAGACAAACATCTTAACCACTCACAGACACTGGCTGTCTCCACTGTAATTAAGAAGAGGAAATGTTACTTATTGCAGAAGAGACAGACTATGGTCAGCATACCTACCAAGCAGTTGTTTATTAAGTCAGAAGGAGCACAACCAACCTAGAAATGGGATTGTTCAGGTGGGGATTAAAGTTTCCCTCCCCCAGTCTTGATTAAAATGGCTTTTTCAGTAGACAAACATCAATGTGAAACAGAAATCTCAGTTGTATAACTGTGGAGAAATGCTATTTTCCCCATCCATTACCTTGATAATATTCTTGGAGAGGAGCTTTACCTTTGCTCCCTCCTGACCTCAAGATTAGGTTGTCCAAGTATAGAGATGTATCTGAAACTAAATGTAGCAGTACACAGGATTCTGAAAGCTTCACAGAGAATAACCAAGAATTACCAATCTGTGCTTTAATAGGGTATGCGTGGAACAAATAAGGCAGTAAGAACTTAACTAATAAACCACAACTTCACCGTTCTGTTGGTTTGTAGACACTTGGGAGTGTCATGAGACTAAACTCAGCATTCTCTTCCAACAACTGTTCGGAATTTTGTTTGTTTTAAAAAGTCTCCATATATTTATAGTCCTCACATATATTATAGTCCTCAGTTATTGCAAGTTGGGGGGGAAAAAACAACAACAAGCAGCATCTTGTTTGCACATATAGTTTTGAAAGAATCCAAATTAACTAAGGATCATTGTATGAGATTTATCGAATTGCTATGATTAAATTTAACAGCATTTGGACAGAGTGAACTATTCTAAAAGTCAAAACTACTAGAATTAATTTATGTACACAGGGCTTGAAATTCATATTTAATTCCCCCAGGGCCATGGATCCAGACAGGCATTTTAAATAATACGGAAGGAAGTGTTCCAGTTAGTCATTACGCAGACTGAAGTCAGCTATACAGAATACTAGTATATTTATTTGGTCACTGTACTTTTCACTAGCCTATATAGGAGACTCTTTAATTTCCTGTCACTATTTTAGCTTGCTCATCTTGAGATAACTCTGACAACTTCAATTTTAATTGGCTGTTTGAAATGAAGATCTCATGGATTTTCATCAGCTGTGCAAAGTAAATTGTATTCCTGTGGGATAACAACCAAATTTTTTGCTAATGCAATGGCTCCTTCACAATTCTGTGCTCTAGCAGATTGTCTGGGCATCTGGTCTTTCGATATTCGAGACAGCACCTTGCTATTTCAATAAATACTTTCCACAAATTATTTTAGAAATCTTGGATCTATGGCCTGTGAAATTAAATCAGTTTGCCAAGGATGAGTTCATGGACAAACCCATCACTATCACAAAAATCTTGAAAAAAAAATATTCAAAAATTTTCAGCTGCTATGACCCAGATTGCTTTTCCCCTTTGCTGTATTTCAGAACTGGGTTGGACAATCCATTTAGGGATATTTATTTTCATTCATGCATACTTTTGTTTTGTCAACCAAGTCTAAAGCATTTTGTTTTATTCAGTATCCTTTGGAAAAGATACACCTACATACTGTATTGCCAGAAAGAAAAATTAACTTTTAAAATTAACTTTAAAAGCTTTTACATGAATACAGTATTCTTGCATGAATATAAAGCTCACATTAAATTGTTAGGCTAAGCAGTTTTTGCTATTTTACAAAAAATAGCTAGTTTATTAATAAACAGTTAAATTATGCATGTCACAGTATCTATGGTTATGTAACAGATGTATCAGAAGGTGCAGATATGGAAACAGAAATTAAATAGTCCCATTAATGGTAGCATGGATATAGAAACAATCTGAGCATGCTACTCTGAATTTGGTCTTGGAAGGACTATGTCTGTTATCTGGCGGTTCTGCATACAGCAAGCTGAGGCCATGGCCACAAGACCTTTTGCCTAGCTTCACTGGATGTACCAGTTACAAGTTTTCTTGAAATGTGATGCCTGGGTGATTGTCACTCATGCCTTTATGACCTGATGTTTGGATTACTGTAATGCATTCAGTTTGGGTCTGCCTTTGAAGACTACTCAAAAACTCCAGTTGTAGCAACCTATTTGCTGGTGGGACAGCCATTTCAGCAGGATAATACTACACTGCGTGCACTGTATTGGCTGCCAGTATGTTTCCAGGTACTCTTCAAAATGCTGATAAGACCTATAAAGCCTCTTATAGTTCATATGCTTGGTATCTGCAAGACCATCTTCTCTGAGTAGAGCACAGATTGAGATGTTATGTTGAAGATTCTTCCTAAGGGAGGTCAGGGAGATAGGGATTCAAAAATAAGCCTTTTCACTGTCTGCCCCAGTCTAATGGAACAGTTTGCCCCCCCACACACACACATACATACACACCATGGTCAGGATTGCTCCCTCACTGTTGAGATGGTGTGCTGAGCCTTTGGGACAGGTGCCAATTATTTATGTCTGCTTTTATTTTGTACAATTTAATTTTATTTAATGGATTAGTTTTACTGATCATATTAATCTATATACATTTATGACTTATATATATGCTAAATACCCCCACACAGAGACATACGTTCAGGAACATAGATA
Source organism: Python bivittatus (assembly GCF_059951505.1). Lineage (NCBI taxonomy): Eukaryota > Metazoa > Chordata > Lepidosauria > Squamata > Pythonidae > Python > Python bivittatus. The sequence goes on along the minus strand of NW_028277030.1, from coordinate 111,320,501 downwards.
AGAAATCATTCAACTCCAAAACCTCAAAAGTATACTACATATTACTAAAACGGTTAGCAAATGGATTGAAATGTGTAAGCTGCAATTTGCAATGAATATAATGTATTTTGTTTTTATTACTGGGACCACAACTGCATGCAAGAAAAGCATTCTTTTTCTTACTATGAAAGAAGGATTATTTAAGCCTTTTAAGTATAGCCACAGTAGATTAAGAGTGATTAGAATTGCAATAGCTGTGGAAATCACCAAAAGAATGACTCCAAACAGAAAATGATAGGGCATTAATTTAGCTTGTTTTCACACAGAATCACAGGTCTCGAAAGAGTACTTGGTGAACTCCAGATCATATTAAATATTTATAATTAACCCCCATAAAGTGCCACTTCACGATACTTGTTCTAATTAAAAAGACAGCATCAACTTGCATTTCTAAAGGACTTACTGTAGAAAACTTCATTTTTGTGATGGACCATCATTCTAGTAACTTTTTACTAGTTAGAAGGATCAAGCTGATTTTTAAAAGTTTTTATCAAGTCTCTCGCAGGCTAATATAAAACACTTCAAGCCAAAAACTTGTAATAACTTCCTTCAATCTTTTCTGCATGTACACCTGCAAGCTTTTCACTCCTTTTTCAAAATCTTTGGTGTAATTATCCTGTTAAATGCCCTCTCACCAATGGAATTGTGTGACCATTATACTGGAATAGTGTGACCAAGTTGCTAAAAGCTGGTCACAATGTGTGACAAAGTCTAAAAATGGAATATGAAATTAGGTTTCCCAAGCTTAAAAAGGTAGATGCTTTTTCTACAAAAATATCACTGTATTGCGTTTTGGCACTTCCAACACATTGGAAAGGTGGCAACTTATGCCTCACCAAAAAGAGGACAAAAAGATTCACAAATCTGAATATATTCTAGTGTACATGTCTATAAATATTTAGAAAGAATTGTTATGATTTAAATAGGACCACAACATGTCTCAAGATGGAGAAGACTATAGTCTGTTGGCTTAAGCCAGTGTTTCTCAACCTTAGCAACTTTGAGATGGGTGGACTTCAACTCCCAAAATTCCCCAGCCAGCCAGTTGAAGTCCACCCATCTCAAAGTTGCTAAGGTTGAGAAACACTGGGTTAAACTGCAGCTGCTGTTGAAGCATGGCTCCAAGGCCCATGGAGGTCTCTCTTCCTATGGTTACTTACTTGAATTGGCCAGTCCTTGGAGTGGGGGGGAAAAACATCCCCTGAAGGCTGATTGTAACAGAGGACTATTCTTTGTCAACCAAAGAAAATAAAACTATTCTATATAACCAAATTATGTAACGCAATGCAACAGGTAATATATATTAAGGACTCCCAGTTTTTGGGCCCACAGATACATGTTTATGAAGTATAGTGTCATAACTACCTTTACCTGAACTAATCTGGCAATCCACCAAATCTGAGAACCACTCCCAAATATAAACAATTGTTATCTTTCTCCCCACCTACCACAAACTGTGCAGGCAATACCTTTGCATAGAGAACTAAGCAGCTCCTCAACTCTGTAAAGTTATGTTGTGTTGTCAATAAACAGCTGGTCACCCAAAGATATAGGACGATTGTCTAGAGACAACAGGATGGTATCCTTGAAGATGGGCTTCCCAAGCATGATTTAAGAGAGAGGCATGGCTGCCCACCAATAATTGTGTGTTGAACTCAAGGACTGACTTCATGTGAACATATGAACTCACCCATGCCTTAGTCACCTCCCATTTGGATTACTGCAATGTGCTCTACATGGGGCTGCCCTTGAAGACCATCCGGATGCTGCTGCAATTGGTCCAGAATGCAGTGGCAAGCACAGTTTTGGATGCCTCATGCTTTACCTGAGTAACACCACTGCTGCATGAGCTGTGCTGGCTTCCAGTTGCTTTTCAGGTACAATTCAAAGTCCTGGTTATCACCTTCAAAGCCCTACATGGCACAGTGTACTTGTTGGACTGCCTCTCCCTGGAGTATCTGCCTGTCCTTCTAGGTTGGATAGGGTGGGTACGCTACATGTCTCCTCCATTAAATGTTGCCATCTGCTGGGACTTCAGAGGCATGCCTTCTCAGTGGCTGCCCCGGTTCTTTGGAACAGCCTCCCATTGGAGATCAGAGGGATCCCTACCCTTTTAGCCTTCTGGAGGGCTGTGTAGACCTGGCTCTTCCCCCAAGCTAAGATGGAGGAATGAGCTGTGAGGACATTTGGTCTGGCACCTGGGTATCTTTGTTTTTAACTAAGGGTATCTTTGTTTTTAACTAAGTTTTATGGATTGTTGTGAGCCACCTAAAGTCATTGTATGAGATAGGTGGCAATATAAGTTCTGTAAATAAATAAATAAGTAAGTAAGTAAGTAAGTAAGTAAGTAAGTAGATGAATAAGACTGTCTTGCCAGTCACATCCCAAGCATGATTTAAGAGAGAGGAGGGGCTGCTCACCAATAGTTATGTGTTGCATTCAAGGATTGAGTTCATGTGAACATATCACCAGAAGACAGCTACATAAAATAGCTGAACAGAAAAACAGGGAAATCACTGGACCCACCAATCAGCCCTATGGTAACTAAAACCACCATCCCAGAGGCCTCTCACAGGTCTCTCATGCTGCTTCTTCAGAAAAATGGGCATTGAGGGCCCCCCAAATACCAAACTTTTTCAGAGTCCCTACCATTCTAGGCCACCTTCACTTAACCTGTCACATTACTTGGTTTTTTAAAATGGAAAGTTATACAGCATAGTGGCTGACCTTTTGTCATCCTAGATTTACTATGGCTACAAAAGTGATTTTTTTTCATTTTTCCTTTCATATTGCATTCATCTTCATGATTATGCTTTCTATTCATCAACAGTACCTTCTATCTTTCAGCCATGAAGCCTTGGCTTCATCTTTGACTCCCTGGTATTGACAGCCACATTCAACCATGTCACTTTTAATAATGAAGTGTTATAAAAGCATGTATCTTCTGCTTCACTTCCTTAGCTAAATCACTAGTTAATAACACAATGTTCACCCTTCCCCTGGGTGGCAGCAACCTTTTATCTAGTTTTGGAATTGTTTCACTTTGGTCTGCTTCTTTATCCAGAACTTCGGAACAAAAATCATTTCATTCTTTTTTATTTATAACATATGCCATAACCCTTAAAATCTTATTTCCATGCTGTGTGATATTTTGAACAAATTCTTTGTTCTCAACTCTGAAACTCTATTTTGTCTTACTGCCTTTCTGACAATTCTACCAGAACCCACTGTATTTAGAATTCGTACTCTTTTAAAGTGCTAACCCTTTGGCTTTGTTGCTTCTTGCAAAATCCTGAGTTCATAAAGCATGAATGAATGAATGAATGAATGAATGAATGAATGAACGAACGAATGAATGATACACTTGTAAATGGGAGAGGTATGTTGAGATGAGGGGAATCCTCCAGTTTTATCTTTGTACCCTCAGCTATTCATTTAGTAATTTGCCTGAAAAGATGCACTCAAAGTGATATAGGAATGGTTAAATTTAAAAAATATAAAATAAAAGTAGTCCTTATATCTTCCGATGTCAAGAAATGAAACATTATCAAGGTATAATTTTGCCATCACATGCCAAAGGGATTGCAATGTAAATCACAAAGCCCTGTTTACTGGTTATTATTTTAATAGGGCATCATAAACTTATTTCATTCTATTTTGGAGTGGGTTTTAAAAGGAGAGTAGATGTAGCTTGCCAACCCTAAACTGAGAGGAAGAAGCAAGGAGGGAAGTATGATATAAAATGAAAAGTCTCTATTAATATATTCATGTGTGCCCTAGGAAAAAACACAGCAGTGCTATTGGGACTTGTACAAACAGAGCACCTAACTGAAATAATTAATTCCCCTGAAACAAGGCAGCAGGGCTTACAATTTTTTTAATGCAAAGGAAGTGATGTATTTCATCCAATCTGTTCTCCTTATAATGGGAGCCATTATATGGCTCCACACCTTTCTATCCATATCTTACACTTTCTTTGAGCTTCTGGCACAATGCAAGGTATGGATATTACCTATGAAGCCCTATATGGCACAGGGACAGGATACTTGCTGGACCACCTGTCTCCAATTGTTTCTGTTCACCCTACCAGAACAGGCAGGGTGGGCATGCTCCCAGTCCCCTTTATTAAAGACTGCCATCCTGTGGGACATAGGAGTCATGCTTTACCTCCCAGTTGACAGCCTTCTTCCAAAATGTCCTTTAGCTTCCAGTATCTTCTAATCAACATTCAACTTGGTGGGTGGGGACCTGGCTAACCCCAAGCAATTATTTATTTATTTATTGTTTGTTTGTTTATTAAATTTATATGCCACCCATCTCCCCCAGAGGGTGGGCAGCTCACAATTAAAATCAAACATCAAAAACAGTAAAAAAAATATAAATATCCACATTAAATTAGCTAAAAAAATCATACTATATAAAAAGACTATATACACTTTTTACACTTTATCTGGGATAATACTTGCTACATTGACCATTCTGAATTAAGAACAATTGGGCAGTGATTATTTAGGTGATTGTTCCTATATAAATTATTCCTATATATAAACTTATAGATGCAAATAAATGAAAAGTAATTATTATTAGGAACTGTGTCTTGCTGCTGTAAGTACTGCACGTGATACATGAGTTAGTATTGGGTGTTGCATGAACAAGGGTTGTGAATAAGGGAGGGGAACCACACCCCCTTTGAAATGTATGAGCTGAAGATGCTCATGAGCTCCAGATACTGCATTAAGATTCCAGCACAGATTGACCATAATAAACTGGGGTAGACAAGATGATTTATATCTTTATAGAGTTTTCACTGCAATGCTACTAAGATTTCAGTGGTGGCTTGCCTACTCTGGCTTTGTGGGATAATAATCCCAAGGCAGGAGTAGTCTTGTGACCTGTCCCTCCCACAGAAAATTTTGTTCACTCAACCACTGCAGGGGCAAGAACCCCACAGTGCAAGAAGGTAGAATGGATGAAGGTTTGAATGACTGTCTTGCTTTGAGGGAATACTTGTCCTTACCCTCTCCTGCACTAATCTATACAAATCTTAGCACACGCCCTCTTTAGAGCAGGAGAACAATAAGAGACATCCTTAGCTGCTCTCCCTAGCAGGGTTCTGCTTTTCTCATAGAGAAAGCAGTTGATGCTAAAGACAACATCTACATTTATTGCTGACTGGAAGCCTCTTATGGATGTTTTGCACGAAACAGAAAAAAAAATGAACTTTTGATTTGTGGTTTTGATGATCAGAAAATATTAGATAATAGAAAAAAGTGAGCTGTTTTTTTTTTAACCATAGAGGAAGAGATAATTTTATAATCATACTTATATTTGCTGCCGAGGAATGCAGGAGCTTCTTCTTTCTATTTCTTTTTTATCTTTTCTTTTTGCACCTTTGTCCTTTTCTTTCAATCTCCTTTTTTCCTTTCTTTCCTTTCTTTCCTTTGTATTAGTTTTTGTTAGTTTTTATCTTCTTTTTAAAACTTTTAATAATATTTATATTAAAAAAAGAGAACGCAATGTGATGAACTGTGGACATCCACGGGCAGTTTGTGCTGGAATTAACTACTGCACAAAAGAGATAAGTGTATGGTAACTTCAAATTACTACCTGTGTAATTGTTGCTATCCCTAATAGACACCTAGATCCTTATAGAGACCAAACACTAATGTTTGTCACTCACATCCAGTTAACATTAATCTTTATACAATTCTCACCCTTCAAATACCCCCTACCCTTTCCATGATAAAAACATTTTCTTTTGGTTAATGGTTTTGAATACCTCTTGAATAAATGCTTCTTTTCTCTTCAATTACAGTAATATTTGGTTAAGCAATTGTGCCTTTACTATCTAAAACATCTTAAATTCCTGCTCTCAGTGCTGAATGGGAAAAGATCTGTGGGGAGGTTTCATGTCTGAAGCTGTATATTCAGACAAATATATATGTTAAACACCAGAGAATGTGTTACTTTCGGTCCACAAGCTTCTTTGAGTCACAGGAATTAACTGAGCACCAATAATTCACTTTCATCTCCCCTGCAATGTATTTTTCACCAAATGCAAAAAAAAAAAGATACAAAACAAAGATTTTAATTACTGGAATGCAGGTTTCCATTTCAAAAACATCAACATTTTCTTAAAAATATTTCCTTATTTTTAAAAAAAGCTGCTTCCTCCTCTGAACCACATTAGCACCAATGCCAGAGATGATACTTTCTATCATCCCCACTTCGTGATCAGCACCTGGAAAGCTTCCTGCTGGTTGTGGAACTCTATGGATTAATGGAATTACTTGAAGTTGCCAGATATTGCAAGAAGCTAAAGGGAATTAAAATCCAGTAAGCACCATTAATTCTCTACCTCACAAGATTTTGAAAATTAGGATTTGAGGTGAAACACATATTTAAATGGAACTTACATTATTGCCTTCAGTGTAGCTTTCCTTGGAGCAGAGACATTTGTATGGACTATGACTTGTGTCACAATGATCAGCATGGCCAAAGCAATTACATCTGTAAAACAATAACGTTTTTGAGAAAAAAGCAAAGCTGGCTAGGAACTCCAGAACTTGCAGTTCCAATGTACCTGGAGAGCAGCATGTTGGATAAGGCTGATATATAATTTGAAAGGGCACCTTCCAGTTATTTTTTTTACATTGTCATGAATGTAACTGTCTGCTTCTGTTAAAGATAACCATCTTAGAAAAGGCTCGATTAAGTATAGGAACTTGATTCAGCATTTATAAATGTCAAATATGTGCTGCTTTCAAAGGGACTAAATTGACAGGACATCTTGCAGACCAACTATTAAGTGATCAAATGCACATTATGTGCTTTCATTATGTATTGTGTAGATGCAAGACCCTAATTATTAGAGTTAACACCTGTGTTTTCAACATTAACCCTTCCATTTGTAATTCCACAAGTTCTTAAACACACTGAGCATTTGCTTTAATTTATTTTTACTGTTTTTGATAAAACTTTCCCTTTTCAAGCTACAAGTTCAAGGAACATGGACTAGAAGTAATACTACTACTACTACTACTACTACTAATAATAATAATAATAATACTAGCAGCTCTGCATTTCCCAAAGGTTCCAAATTCCAAATAAAGCATACAGATAATAATTATATATATGGATATAACTCTACTAATAACACAAATGGAAATATAATGTATTTACTTATAAATTTAAGGCAGTCTTCACAAGATACTATATACTCTAAAATACCATACACAGATATATATATTAAACAACAAATTGTAACAGGAAAAAAACTGACAGTTAAGGATAAAGATAGGCCTTCATCATATAATGAAAAATCCTTAAAATAGATTAAACTATGTGGGTTTCAAGATAAATAGATAATTCAAGCCTTGCTAATGTGGAACAAACTCCAATGAGGTTACTACTGAGATGTCTCCATCTGCATTGCTACCTTGACATACATAGTGGTACACACCATCCATTTGAGTGAATGGGAAAAGCTACTGGAAAGCTAAATGATTACTGCATACTTGCTAACTATACACAGGTCTCTCTTCTACTGTTTTTGTTTCTATAGGTACAGTCCTAATAAAGTTGGTCATGCTTAAGTTCCAAAGAAATTAATTATAAATATATAATTATAAAAATATAATTAATTATATTTATCTGCATCTTTCCATTTGATTTCAGTGGGGTTTAAGAACAACTCATTATGTAGATCACTTGTTGAAACAAGAATATTATTCTTCTGCTGGTCAGTATCCCCAAAATGCCATTTAAAACATGTACCTACACACTATTTCATTTATAGAAGTGAGAACAAAAACTACATTTATTTAACTCACTTACTTGAAAGATAACATCCTAGCTTCTCCAAAATTCAAATAGTTAAAATAATTAAAAGAAATATTACAGTAAAAACCATAATAAAATAAAATAAAATATTACTGTATTCAAATAACAACAGATACATTTTGCTTCCTAAGAAAGTCTGGCTTATTATATTTTCCTCTAAAACATAAATTCCAAAGTGATAAAAAAAAATAGCACATCTTTCACTGGAGACTCAGCCATTACTTAATTTGCATTTTATTTACAGGGTGTAATTATGCCTTCAACAAGACTTGTGACTTAACATATACAATAAAGCTGTCAGTCATAGATAATATAACATTTTTGCTGACAGAAGCCTCATTTTTAAGAAGAAAAACTAGCCAAGACAAAGAGTTTAGTTCATTACTAAGCCATTACAACTGCCGCAGATGAGAGACCATAATAAAAATTGGAAATATGGTAGATCAAAGCTTCTATCATACTTTCAATCAGACATACCTCTCCATATGAATTATCAAATCCAAAATTGAAACATTATTGAGAAATGAAATGTTAAAGATTGACAGGAGACAAGCCATTTTAGATGTGAAACCAGCACTGGAGCAGCATACTATATAAGGCTTCACAGTGCCTCAAATTTGAAGGCAAAAAGACGCTTGAGAGCTGTTTGCAGTTCCTTGTACAAACATGTCTTTTCCTGGGATTGTGTGGCAATTGAGGATGGCATGTACCCGCTCTCAGGAAAAGATGTGGCTGCTTTCCGGGCAGATAGGGGCTACATTCATATCCCCACTTGTTCCAAAGCTTTTTTGTGTGTGTCCAAAACACTGCACAGCCCTAATACTACATTCTCATTTGCATGTATATAATGCCATAGTGATCTTATATCCCAAAACGTAATTTTTAATAAGAACACTGCACAACTTACCTCCCACTGATTGTAATTTCATCAATTCCATAGTATCTATGTCCAAAATTAACCCAGGGCATGGTAGTATGATACTGGCCAAATAGATGAATCTTAACTTTTGAGACTTTGACAAACTCTTGAAGTGATGGTGTATTGTAGAAATCATTATATCCTGGCCTACGATTTGGTTCTGGAGTAAGAACACTGAAAGTAATGTTTCCATGGGAATATGGGGTATGGCTATTGAAACATAGAGAAAAAAAATGCATGTCCAAAATATTTCTGAGCTTTGAACAATTGCATAGTTGTTTAAACATAACTTTTTTACCAGGGGAAAAAATGGAACCTGATAAAATTTGCAAGCATTAGAAGGGATGCATCATATTTATTTAAAATAATTTTAATCCTTGTTTCAGGTTACAAACCCTCCCCAGGCAGAATTGAGGATACAACAACAAACAATAAATAGTCAAAACCAGTGAAAATAAAAACAGCTGGCTTTTTAAATACTGTTTTAAAAAAGGAAACCTTCTGTCCTACAGAAACATGATCTAATCAAAACCCATGCCAATCTGAGTCTTTAGGGCAGTGTTGTCCAAACTTGGCCACTTTAAGATGAGTGGACTTCAACTCCCAGAATTCCCCAGCCAGCATGGCTGGCTGCGGAATTCTGGGAGTTGAAGTCCACTCATCTTAAAGTAGCCAAGTTTGGACAACACTGCTTTAGGGCCTTGTCAACTGTCTTTTCCTAGCATGTTCCAGAGGTAAGAAGCAGGAAGATCTATTCCTTTGTGTCCTCCAAGCTGGCCAGCTTCAGAGAAAATCTCTGCTGCTGACCTTAAAGAACTGATTGTTATGATGTTACAAGCAGAGATGATTTTTCAAATAACTTTCCCTCACATTGGTTAAAGAATTAAAGGTTAAGCAGTATTTTAAATATAGCTTGGAAACATGGTGCAGCTGGCACAACACAGGTATCACGTAATCCAACTGTTTTCCTCCCAGCAACATCCAGATGGTTGCATTCTGCACCAACTGAAATTTCTGAATAATCATTAACAGCAGCCCCACAGAGTGTATTATTGTCATTTTCACTGGATGTCACTTGTGCTCACCTAGCTGGGCCAACTTCTAATTACTCCAGATAGAATCATAACTGGTTTACCAGCTTAAATTGTGAAAAAATACTGTTGGCCACTACTGCTCCTGGGTTTCTTCAATAAAGAGTAAGTCCAGAATTCCCAAACTATATATATGATCCTTCACCAGAAATGCAACCTCATACAATAATTCTATTAGATCTTCATCCTGAGCAGTTGATTTTGCTACCCCCAAAATAAAACAAATGGACCTCTTCTTTTTATCAACTTTCAACCAATTTGTCCATATGCATTCCAATACGCCCTCCATTGGGGTCAGGAGAACTAAGTGACTTGCATAGTGATGAAACTTCATCCAAAGCATATCATGGAGCTATGGTTTTGAGATCCATAAAGAAAATGCAATTGGCACTGAGTTAATCCACTAAATTAATCCACTAAATGGATCTAGTTCATTTTAGGAGCCCTCCAAATACTTAAGGGAAAAACAGTAATCCTTTCCCTGTCTTTTATTTTTGACAGTAAAATCAACAACTCTAATCCATGTCTATGGGAAATAACAGCACATCCTTTTCCTCTGGCCTCACTGAACTGATCAATTACCTCTGTCCCCAACTCTCCCTCCTGTAAATAGGATCCAGGAATATGGCAGAGATACAGTATGGATGGAAGAGGATGCTACGAAAGCATCAAAGAAGAAGAGAGCATCTCATTGATAAGCCATTAAAGGTTTAGTTACTAATGGAGAAGCAGATTTCTGCACGTGCAGCCAACTGCTTTATAGAACTACATGGTTATTTTTAGAAATGTGACATGATACACCTGCATGAACTTTTGTAGTATCATGTTTACTGGGCCCATGAAAATCTAAGAGGGATACTACATTTTGTTTGGCTGCACATGAGCGTGCATATGTAATGTGTCCATATTTGAACATGTTCACTATGTATTGATCCACAAATGGTACAAATTCATCTTAAAGAAAACAGCAAAGATTGCTGTAGGAATTATTGTTATATTCTACTCTTTAGGTAATATATTTGTATGCATCTGCAATAGTATATTCCTGCAAAACTGAAAAGTATTACTATGTTTAACCCAAACTAGTATACATTTGGTCCTTTTCTGAAAAGGGTATCATTCCTATGCAAAATAAATTCTGCCATCCCATTTTAATTTTCAAAAAAGTCTGCGAATATATTTTTCTGATCTTGCAAAATCACCCATAAGGCCTACTGTCAAACATATAGGCGTTTTGCTTCCTGAGATTGCCACTTACTCCAAGAAGAAGTGAAGACAGATGAGCAGACCTAGCACTGCCTAGTCAAAACCAGATATAAGATAAAACTTATGCCTGAGCAAATTATAAATAAACATAAAACTGACTGATTTCCATATATATTAAAATTATTTTACTTGTACTAAAATAATTCTATCTGGACTTGGGGGGAGGGTATTCATAAATAATTTAGTTTCCTTTCTTGTGATTTAATTCACAATTAGGATGTAAATCCCTAAAATCAAGCTTTGCTCTTGGTGACCTCCTGGGTATGTCCCATATGGAAGTGGTTTGCCATCTATTACAATGAAATATGAAGTTTTTCCATATCCATCTGGAAGAATTACTTTTCTTCTTAGAAGATATTAAAATGGATGGAAACTTAAGTGTGTTCTTATTCTTCAATGAATAGTTCTCTACTATAATTTGCTTGCAGGTCAACAAACATAGTTTGAAAAAATCCAAATAGCTTTATATGGCACATGTGCAGAGCAATGTTTTTTACAAAATTTCTTCCTGCTCAGCACGTATTTAAATCTAGGAGAACAAGTAAGATGTTCTGTTAATTTTATCTTTAAAATCACAATGGAAGCTTGCTTCCTACCAGCTAACTCTTCCTTTGGTACATCAGATGTACGTAAGCCTTTTGTGGCTGTTTTTTCAATTTGGTGTAACTTCCCTACACAACACTGTATACCTGCATCACTCCCTATTATTGTTTATGTCATGTAATTGAAGGGAAAACGATGCTCCATTATAAAACATTTATAGCAGCATTTCACACATTAGCACTTGAACTTTTTTTGAAGATGCACTATTTTTTTTATGCTAGGCTGTTGTTGTTGCTTTTAATACACTTTTGACTATTTACCAAAAATTATCCTTTGCTGAGCTAATTAATCCTGGTAATTCTTTGCTTCTCTTCACTCCCCTTGAATAATAGGAAAGCCAACTATGTTTTGCTGAATATGAATGCACCTTCAACAACCTCTTGCTCTTCCCTTGTAATGCGGAAGTGTGGAAGTCCAGAGAAAATGCTGACACAGTAATAGCCTATCTGCCAAGATTGAAAAGAAGAGGGGATAGGAGGGAGAGGCAAACAAACATCAGGTGGAATGGTCCCTGATGGGTTTTCAGACAAGTGTTACACATCCTAATGCTGAGTGTTTTCTGAAGTGTCCTAAGGATTGGTGCAATTAGAGAGTTATGGCTAAAGGCAGACTTTCAGGAAAAAAAGCAAGAAAGGAAAGCTTTAATATTTACTTATGCAAAGCAATGCTCTTGAAAAAACTCTAGGACAGTAAGTAGCAGCTGAGATTTTGTTGTTTCTTTGGGGTATGTTAATCATTCACAATTTTCAAAAGTGAAGAGATGCATTTACCAAGCTAAAGAAGGGAAGCATTCACTATGCAGTTTTTGTGCAAATCACTCTCTCTCCCCCCCTTTTTTTTTGCAACATAGTAAATACGAAGGCAATAGGTTTCCTTTGCCCCATCTTGTAAAGATCCCTGATCTTTAAAACTGTCCACTTTTAAAGGCTTCTGACAATCAAGTTTTCAGTGTACTTAGTAAAATATATGCATTTATCTGCTGGAATCCAGCAAATGCCATTCAGCCTTTATAATAATTTATATAATACTTTTAAACAGACACTATTAAATGTCTTATATGTTCATTCATCTCCTAAGTGTTTTGGAGGCATTTACTTTTTTTCCCAGGGGCATATTTCAGGAACATGGTGAGACTTAAGGGTGGTGATCAGACTCCCTTAACAATCCATTTCAGCTGGGGCAGGAAACTACTGCCTTGGGTAAAATGCTGAAGATCACATTCAAAGAGTGGGGTTAGGAAATAAATGGGTACAGTCAGATTAAAAAAAAAAACCCATATATTAATACAGGTAGATCTTGCTTACCAACTGCCTCATGCAGCAACCGTTTGCAGCGTCCCTCAGTCATGTGATCGCCATTACAGTCGGTATGCATTTTCCTGTGCCTGACCCATTGTTTTTCTCCCCCCACCCCCCGTCTTGCAGAGTGGAAAGATTGGAGAAGAAGGGATTACAAGAGAGTAAGCAGGAACACAGTGGGGAATATGCATCAAAAGCAATGCCCTGGTCCCAGCAGTCCCAAGCATGCTATGGAAACATCCAGTGTATTCTCCGTTGTGTGCCTGCTTACTCTCTTGTAATCCCTTCCTCTAATCTCCCTGCTCTGTGAGGGGGGAAGGAAGAAATAAATGGATCAGGCACAGGAGAGACTGCCTAAAGAGATTGCGCTTTTTTTTTTTCTTTTTTCTTCCCCCACCCCTCACTTGTTTAAGCAGTCTCTCCAGTCTGCGGGGGGGGGGGGGGGGAATAGCTATGATATGTATGTGTGTTCGTGTGCATGTTTAGAACTTGGAAAGAAGAACACATTGCAATTTAAAATGTAAAAGGTAAATGGATCAATGGCAAATGTATCAACGTCAGAAAAGCTCTGCATTTCAACTTTATTCCAAGTTCTTCAACAATTCTTAACTTCATATCATTTGGAAATGTTGTATTTGTCATTTTTGTTCTTAACCCTGTTTTCAAATGGTTTGCTACCAAAATATAGTTGCATGCCTGTGCCCCGTGGCCTAAGAATCAAGGTGGAATTTTATGGCTAAGGTCGAATTGTAACTTTCATTTTCTCTGGTCAAGAGCTGCAGCCTTTTGCCAAGATCAGGCAATACAAACTTCCTTCTCAAAAACTTTGGAAATTTATGACTATGGCCCTCAGACACTTTAGCACTTAATTCCCAAATAATCAGACTGAATGAAGACGTAATTGAGTGCTGCTGCTGCTATGAGATTCAAAATATTCTAGTCCAGCATAGGCAATCATTTAAGGCTATTGGGCATATTATGAAGTTCAGAAGCATGTGGTCAACACATCTACAAAACAAGGTAGTGACAACATGGCTGCCACAGCAGGGCTAGCCAGTAATCAAATATTTAATTACCAAAATTGCTGAGGTTCCTCCCCCTGTCAATAATAATATTAAAAAAAATTATAAAAATAAAACTCAGTCCCCCAGATGAGCTCTATTTCCCCATTTTACTTTTTTTTTTTTAATTAATTTCTTGGTAGCTGAACAGACTTCCAAGTTTGGGTGTAGCATCTTATCATTTTTATTTTCTAAGAATACCGTGTGGCCAAGGCAGGTGGGAAAAGGATACTAAGGTTTATTATTTATCTTGCAGCATATCAGCATCTCATTTCATTTTTTAAAATGTAAATGAAACTTTTTATTAAATGAAAAAAAAGCCAGCCTTGTGAGAATAAGAAAAGTGTCTGCGGGTTTATTTGTGCCCAAGGCACCATATTGCCTGTGCAAATACGAGATTTCAGTAACTTGATTCAATATGAGCCTGTTCATACCTAGGAAGCTGGAGGCAGTTTACAGAGTCCGGATATTGTAGTGATCCATTGTTCTCCATTCCAAACACAGTACAGTCACTGGCAAAGTATTGCCAGTCTTCCCAACCAATGTCAGGTTGCCTTTTTCTTTGTATTCGGATTGCTTCAGGTAGAGGGCTGAAGAACTGGATTATAACATAAAATACCTACAAACCAACAGCAAAATATGAAGTAATTTGGAAGAGTTCTGTGGAATAAGAAAGTTGGAAGAGCTCTTTAAGGTCATAAAGTCCAACCCTCTACTCAGTGCAGGATCCCCTAACAGCATGTCTGACTTGACCATTAATTCTGTGTTGTTGTAAGTCCTCCAGTGAAGGAGAGATCAACACTTCACATGGCAGCCTGTTCCACTGGCTGACAGCTTGTACAGTCAGGAAATTCTTACTGATGTCCATCCTGAAGCTACTTCCTTCTAATTTTAACTCACTGGTTCTGGTCCTGCTCCCCTGGGGCAACAGAGAATAAATCTACTCCCTCTTCTGTGTGACATACCTTCAGATATTTAAAGATTGCTATCATGTCTCCTCTCAAATGTCTTTTCTCTGAGCTAAACATATCCATGAACTGTTTGTCACAGGGCTCGGCTTCCAGATTTCTCACCATTCTGATAGCTCTCCTTGGTAACTCTTTTCTGAATTTGCTCCAATTTGTCACTGTTCTTTTTGAACTGTGTTACTCACAGTTCACATCTATACCTGTTCCATGTTGACTCTTTATGCACCTAAAGCAGATCTAAGTACAGTTGGGTTTAGGAACAATCTTACAAAGAGTTAGAGCGCCAGTTCATCTAATTCAGTATTTTTTTTTCCCCAGAGGTTTAGCGCATGCCCACAAGGCCAATGGTCATGGCAATGGGAGTGGTAGGCCAAAGGACTTGGAGGGACCCAGCAGCTCTTTATAGTCTTCCACGAAGATGCCAGGGATTAAATGTGGGATTTAAAAACATGCACAATTCTAACAGTAAACTGTAATCCTACCAGTATTTAGTTAGATGTAATCAATTTGTTCCATTGGCTATAGTGTATTTAATTATACTAGCTTTTAATTACATTGTACACAGTAATTGTTCAATGTTTCATTAAAAAGATTCAAGTCTTAATTCAAAAAGTGCTATTTTTTTTTAAATGTAACAATGAAAAATTATAAAAAATGTAATATATATTCCCAGATTTTTTAAAATCCTTATTCCATTTACAGAAGAAAGAAAGAAAGAAAGAAAGAAAGAAAGAAAGAAAGAAAGAAAGAAAGAAAGAAAGAAAAGAAAAAAGAAAAAAATTCCAAAAAACAGAACTCTAAACAAACCTTTTTTTAGTAAGCCATTCTGACAGTGTAGAAAGCATTTCAACAAATGAGTCAGGTAAACCAAGAAAATATCCTGAATTTTTTTTCCACATATGTGACAGTGAAAATAAAATTCCTTTATTCCTCTTGGACTTTCTAACTGGATGTATATACCTCTTGTTTAGGAACTAGGATAATTCTAGAAAAGAATGTATTTTTAATGTATCCTTGCAAACATATAAGTTTGGATGACCTCATCAGTCCTGCAATTTTGTAAAATAAAGATGCTGCAGGACTAATGAATGGAACATGTCTTTTACTATCCTGAAAAAAATACATTTCCATAGCATGCAACTCATCCAGGTAGTCTGCAACTCATGCTACCTCATCCAGGTAGTCTGGATTCAGGTAACTGATACTGGACAACAGCACCAGTAGAGGAACTTATGTAATTTTAAAGGCTATGCTTATTTACCAAACTGCTACAGTCTGTGATTTTAATGGGAAAATCAGATCTTTGACCATCTGTAGTTGGTAGAAAGCATCATGCTTATGGAGTCATAGGAAGTGGAAATAAAGAACCATCACAAATGGAGGTTTTGTTATCATATGTGCTGAACATAATAATGTCCTATTATGTGTTCCTTGAACAATTTTATGGAGATGTTTTGTAACAAGAAGTAGTTCCAGGTAGGATAGAGAGAACAGAAGAGATGACATCAGTTGTAACAGAAGAAGCAAGTTTCATAGGCTACCATAGAAAAACTTTCACTGAAGTTAACTACCAACAAAGGATCCAAGTGCAGGTAGAACCAAAGCAGGAGGTTCCCCAGCTGTCTTTCTCCATCACATTTCTACTCATATGTTCAGTTATCATAGCTGAACTCTAGTGCTTTATATTCTTGAGCACTTATCACACATTATGCTATTACTCTATGCTCAGTCTACCTTCTTGCATAACGATTGGGTTCTTTTTATTAAAACAGAGGAAATGTTTTTTTCATATTTCACAAGCCATGATCTAATATGCCTTTTTATACAAAACAAAACAAAACAAACAAACAAACAAAAAACCCCACAACCAAAGACAAAGACAAGTTGATCCCCAATGGACTCCCATAACAGAAGCTAAACAATCCAGATTCTAAAATGTACATTATTTTTTGACAAAGTGGTTTGTCAAAACTGTTTGTGAAGCAAAGCAGCCCCTTCTCCTCTAAGAGCAAGAGGGATGTGCTGGTTTCTTTTGCATGTTATACCTGCCTCCTCCAGCACAGAAGCTTCTTCCAGGCTTTGGAACTGCCAACTGAGGCTTTGAGGTGACATGAAAATCTTTGTCAAAGCAAAAAGCCCTGCTTTTTCACTTTCATAAGGACAATTGCAGTGGCTCCACGTCTACCTTTTTGTATCTTATCCATCACTACAAGATTTCTAAACTGTGTCTGGAGAAACCCAGAATTCTTCAAAAACTTATCATACCCCTTCAGTGAACCTGCAGACAGGTTTCCATGAATAACTGATTGTCTATCAGCATTAATCTGCTGTGCTACACATAGCCATATGTTGAGCATCAGGGCTGCATCCCACGTGATCCAAGCGTGCATGCAAGAAATTCTCAGAATTCTGAGATAGGAATTGCTGAAATAAGCAGGAATTCTTCAAAGAGCTAACTGTTGTGAAAAAATCTTTAGAGTATCTAAAAACCATTTGAATTACTGAAATCTTACATTTAAAGAATGGGAGACAGAAAGACATGAAAAAGGCCCATGTTTACTTTTTTGGTTTGTGTGTCTGTGTACCTTGACTCCTGGCGACTACACAGACAAGTTCATGCAATTTTCTTGGTAAAATTTTTCAAAAGTGGCTTGTCGTTGCCTAGGCTGGCATGAAGTCACCAGCTGGCTTCATTCTTAAAGCAGGACTAAAACTCATGGTGTTTTATTTCTAGCCCAGTGCCTTTAGCTGTTACACCAAACTGGCTGTCATGTGTTTATTTAGCTCCCCTCAAAATAAACTAGCTGATATCAAAATAATTAAGCTCAAATATATTTTATAATTGATTCTTATTTTATTTGAAATATCCTTGAATTTTTCGTTAATCAATGAAAACAAGATAAGCAAATCAGTTTCCATTTCTGGAAATCAGACATCAAGAGGAGATAAGAAAGAAAGAATTTTAAAGAAACTTTAAAATTACCTGGTACTCTCCATTTTCTAAGTCAATGGTGATGGTTACTCCATGACGTAGATGTTCAGTGGTGCTAAATATAGATGAAATCCATGAAGTTCCAATATCATTATCATTGATATAGCTTAAAGGGTGAGCTTCAGGGTTTAGTCTGAGCACTCTGTCATTAGTTGTGTCATCTGCACCATTAGGAATGCAGTACCTCTGAACCAAAGGATGTACCCTTGGGTGACTTCCAGGACAGCGACATTCTGATTGAATATGGAGTTGAGGAAATTTTCCAGACCATATTTCAAAAATGTCTCTAGAATAATAGAAATAAATAAGAAATCAGTAAGGCACATCACAAAGAAATGAGCAAGGATAATTTTTAAATCCCTAGATACAAGATTGTGCACAAATGTCCTATCCAAGGACTTGCAGATAAAACCATCAGATTGGTAGGCACAAAAGACACAGTCTTCTCAATATGGCCCTATTTTTACAGAAGGGTTTTCTAATGGAAGGTACTTGGTCCCCACTCCTACTGTTTTTAAACAGGCTTTAAAAATCTGCTTTTAACTGAAAAGTATAGGTACCATTGGTTAACAACAGTAATTGGGACCGGAATTTCCATTGCTAAGCAAAGCGTTGTAAAGCACGATGTCACATGACCACATTGCTTAGCGATGGCAATGTTGGCACTCCCCATTGCTGTCAATAAGCAAGGATTGTGGGCTGTTAAGCAAGTCCCAGGTAGCTCGCAATGAGGCCAGCAGGTAGGTAAGGTGTGGCGCATAACATGAGTATGGCGGGGCCAGAGGTATCTGGTGCTGGGTGGAGGAAAGTGCATTAGCTGCCCAAGAGGCATGGCGTGAGTATGGCAGGGTACGGTTGCTGCTGGGCAGGAGAGGGGGCGAGTGACTTACCAAAGCAACTTGCAACCTTCCCTGCCAGCTTCCCCATTGACTTTGCTTGTGGGAAGCCGGCAGGGAAGGCTGCAAATGGCAATCACATGACCGAGGGATGCTGCACTGTCATAAGTGCTAGTGAGTTGCCAAGCTCCCAGTTCACAATCACATGACTGCGGGGGTGCTATGATGGGTGGAACTTTGAAGAATGGTCGTAAATCTCTTTTTCCAGCACCGTCATAACTTCGAATGGTCACTGAATGAATGGTCATTAAGCAAGAACAACCTATAATTTCAATGTTATTGTGCAAACAATCATTTTAACTGTAGCTGTCCTTTATTATATTTGTTAGTTTGCACTGAAAAATAATTTGTGTGCTGCTGTTTCACTCAACTGTATTTTAGGTTTGTTGCTTATTAAGTTATTAATTTATTTATGCACTATTTTGACAAGTCTTATTTTCCAAAGAGCAGCACAGAAAAAATTAAACCT
Source organism: Python bivittatus (assembly GCF_059951505.1). Classification (NCBI taxonomy): domain Eukaryota; kingdom Metazoa; phylum Chordata; class Lepidosauria; order Squamata; family Pythonidae; genus Python; species Python bivittatus. The sequence continues at coordinate 111,301,057 of NW_028277030.1, read as the reverse complement.
CCAATATCTAAAACAGGTAGATAAAGTCTGTTATATGAATGCAACAGAATTTGTGGATAAAAAGACTTAAAATAGGAACGAAGATAACTTTTGTTATCAATTTGCTGTTGCTATGAGTCACTAATCTTTGGAGCCTGAAAAATTAATATTTTCAGTAATGAAATCCAACAACCTGCACAAGCAGTAATGGCACACAGAATAATCCCTTCAAAGGCATTTCGGTCCTTTTATGACTTTTTCATGCTGTATGGTCTTCAAAACACCACACCAAAGCATTATGGAAAATACTTTGTACGTCTACATGTACTCTATCTCATCTAACCTATTTCTTCTGCTTGGTGAAATATAGCACTTTTGACTGAGAGGGAAGGAAGAACTGCAGAAAGTTTTTGAGACAAACATAGGTTTCCCGTGTTGTGCAACAGCTTGGGGTGTTCCCAGTGTTTCAGTGTGCATGCTATAGGCGAGATGCCATAAAGAAATCAATTATGCCTTAGGAAAATCTCACAACGTATGGATATTGTGCCATTGGTGGACAAGGGGTTTTTGTTCATTTAATTTCTTGTTTAATATCTTGAAATTACAGCAGCCTGAATCCATGCAACTAATTAAAAGCCTTGTTTGCATTCAGGTTGCATGAAGTTACAGTTACACATCTAATCATTAAAAAAAACAAAAAAAAAAAGACCAAGAAACCAACTTCTCATAGCTATCTCTTTTCTATCTTGATCATTGCATTTTTAAGTTTTGTAAAATTGAGAATGTCCCTACCTGTTTGTAAGTGCCATTTGGTACAATCTGAAATCTTGCATCCTCCCAACAAATTGCTCTGAACCTGCAAAAATACATTATAAATAAATAATCCAGTTCCATCAACCAGAAAACAACTCTGTGCTGCTTGAGGAGATCTTAAATTCAGCACACCGAGCTCTCTCTTGCACAGTTGCCTTTTCTGAATGAAACCATCTTGGTTCCAGACAAAACTATGGAAGGCTGTAACTTAAATTTTTTTATTAAAATGATTTATAATAACTTTATGGGAATATTCTGTACCTATCCCTTATCTGATTACAGAGGTGGCAGAAAAACTGGCTCATTAGACAGAAGTAATGAGCCAGTTCACGCGCCATCTCTAATTAGAGAAGAGATATACTGGAGACAACTGTAGCTATCACTTTATGTGATAAAGATGAAAGGTTTATTTTTAAGACTTCTTTCTCTCTTGCACAATTGTTCTGTATCTGGTATTCAAAATGACAGTGCCAACCACAAGCACTTTGAAACGAGAAAACTTTCAAGTTTTGATGTATAGGAGCTCAGTGGTTTTTGAGAATAAATCAAACTTTCTTCAGGCCAGATGCAGATATATTTAGGACTCAGCTCCAAATTACAGTATGTTCTGGATCAGTGATACTCAGCCTTAATAAATCTGCAGAACCAATTCATCACCAAACAGAATTTCAGGGAGCTGCAAAATCACTGAAACCTTATATTGACAGCCATGTTCAGAAAATGGTGGGGGGGGGGGGGGAATCAATCTCGGCATCACCAAATATTCACTCAGGATTATTTCAATACATTGGTATTTTTGAGATACGTTTTTTTCTTCTTACCCCTTTTCCTTAGCTTACTAAATGAAACTTTCCCAGAATTTTTAATATTGTGTTTTTAACTGACAAAGGAACTTAAATATCTTATTGCAGAAACAGAACTAAAGACATTATTATTATTACTATTACTATTACTATTACTATTACTATTATTATTATTGATTCGATTTATTCTCTGCCCATATCCCCCAATGGGGAACTCTGGGCAGCTCACAAAGTATACAATTCTAATACAATTTTTAACAGTGACGAACAATATTTAACAGTAACTACAGTGATATATTACACTACATGACCAGCAGTGATCGCTAGGGAGTCACAGCACATCCAGGCTTTTTCCACCCCTGTAGATCTTTCCTCGCTGCTCGCGTTGATCATCACTTGCGACAGTTGTGTTCGGAGTCCGGTCCAGCCCCGGTATGTTGCTCCCTGTGCAGCACCACCGGTTCCTCCCACTGAAATGGGAGTCCCCATTTATCTACTCGCAGATGGAATTGCTTTCGAACTGCTGGGTGGGCAGGAGCTGGGACAAGTGATGGGAGCTCACTCCGTCCCGTGGAGCCGGGCCCGAACCACTGGAGTGCCAACCATTTCTGACTGGCAAATGCCAGCATCATTAAGCCCTGTGCCACCGCATATACAATTCCAATCCAAACACTTGGGGTAGAAGAGGGGATGAAGGTCTAGGTTTTAGATGACCAAAATCACACAGGTGATATGATTTTATTTCTATATTGTATTATTTATCCTCCAACAAACTTGTAGTACTAATTTAATCACATGTAAGGAAGATACTAGTATTCAAAACCAATGGATTGTATTCAGTGTTGGCTTTCCAATAGTGACATAATTGTCCATGGAAGGGTGGCATGCTTGTTCTTTCCAACCTTGTACATTCCTTAAATCTGACATCCAAGCAACTCTCCGTGTAGACTCTTGATAGTCTTGAGCAAGCTCTACTTGATCTTAGTGAAAAGAGATGAATTACTGAGTTACATTACTATGCTATTGATGGCTATTAGTGGGAAAAGTAGTTTAGCCAACTATAGTTATATTAAAGGAATACTATGAACAGAGTACTTGTACCATGAGCAGTGAGTAAACTGTATGAGTACAGTGAGTACACTGTATGATTATGCTATTAAAAGGCTGCATGTTTAAGCATTATGACTTGAAAACATTCTGACTTGAAGTTTAAAAAAGTGTAGGGTCCAGATACCTAAATCTCTATCATCTGTCTATAGTAGCTCACACAATAGAGGGACTAATCTGCTTTTTTTTATCACAATATTGCTGCAGGTGGCCAGTATGAGTGAAATTCTCCCTTTTCATCCAACATATCATATTTTGCATGATTTATCTATTTGAACAATTTGTTGCTTTTGTACAGGACAAGGCACTCAGAAACTATCCTGGCTGATTGACTCCTTCCCAATTGTACTACCAGCTTGCCTTCAGGTAGTCAAAACTAGGAACAGGCCACACATAGTAATCTGTTTAGGATTACTTGTATCAGCGCTTCTAAATTACAGTGCCAATATCTATAAAACAGAGATAAAGAAGATAAATAAAGCATTTATACATCTATAGAAAAATGTGTGGGAGAAAACAGATGATGATGATGATGATGATGATGATGATAGCTTGTTAAGTTGTACATTGCCATGCAATCTTTCTTTCTTTCTTTCTTTCTTTTCATTAAATATCTATCCATTCAAGACATTCCATCAAAAAGACTTACCATTTAAGTTTTGCCCAATTCGCCATACACCATCAGCAGAGGGATCTGCTATTAGGCCTGTGAGAATTCTGGAATCAAAGGCTGTGTCATCATCTTCCAAACCATTTATAAAGAAACTAATTCTGTTGTGATGAACCTATAAATTGACATGTAGAATGGAAAGTTCTATAAAAAACTTGTCTTAAAATAATGCTACAAGTCTCTGTCAAATTAGCTTGGAATACTGTATCAACAGTTTAAGCATAATCCATTAAAGAACAGCAATACATATTTATTAACCGTTTCTCATTAGAGAAAATTGTACTCACATATGAAAACAGAAAGGTTCTCAATAGTTAAACAAAAAAGGCTGAAAAGTTCATGGAGTAAAATTTAAGAATCTTTTTAGTTCCATGAATATCACAAATAACATTGATACAATTTAACACTAGCATAATGAGGTTGTGTCTGTGCATAGTTATTTCCATCAGTCTTTTGATGATAGCATTAAAAATCTAGGAAACAATATTTATTTATTTATTTATTCATTCATTCATTCATTCATTCATTCATTCATTCATCCTATTTATATAACCACCCATCTCACAGAAAATGACTCTAGGCAGTGCACAATAAAAAATAATCATAAAATCGAAATATCAAAACAAGTACAATTAAAAGACATCAACAATATTATTAATAACCAGATAGTCAAGAAAATTGATGTTAAACAATGTAGCCATCTCATTAAATCACCATTTCCTTGAGATCCCCAGCCTGCTGACACAGCCATGTTTTAACCAACTTCTGGAAGGGTATCAAGCATGGGGCCAATCTCACCTCGGGTTTTTAAGATCAAAACCAGCACCTTGAATTGGACTGTCAATCAGTGCCGCTTGTGGAGCAGAGGTATAACATGTGCCATTCTAGGGACACACATAACTGCCCATGCTGCTGCATTTTACACCAGCTGAAGCTTCTGGATACTCTTAAAGGGCAGCTGCATGTACAGCACATTACATTACTCCACTCAGGAGGTGACCAGGGCATGAGTGGTCCAGGAACAAGCACAACTGGCATACAACACAAAGCTGTGCAAAAGCCCTCCTAGCCAGGATTGCTACCTGCTTTTTGAGCAGGACTCATGAGTCTAGGAGAACCCCCAGGTTGTGCACTGGATCTTTTTGGGGCAGTGCAACCAACCCAGAGCCACTCAGTCAGCTGAAGCCTGTTGTTCCCCATCCAGACCCTCATAGCTTCCAAGCACTGGGATAAGACATCCATGGCATCTTTTAATTCACCAAGGATAGAGATATATATTTGGGTATCATCAGTGTATTGGTGATACCTCACCCCATGATGATGGATGATCTCACCCAGCGGCTTCATGTAGATGTTGAATAGAGGTGGGGAGAGCACCAAAACCACTGGAACCTCACAGAGTCGGGGCCAAGGGCAGGATCTCTCCCTTCCAACCACCACTGACTGGAATTGACCCTGGAGAAAGGAGGAGAACCAGCACAATACAGTGCTACCCACCCCCAATCCCCAGAGCTGATCCAGAAGGATACTATGGTCAACAGTATTGAAGGCCACCAAGAAATCAAGTAGGGCAAGGATGGATGCACAACCTCCATCCCACTCCCACCAGAGATCATCCAAAAGCACAATTGATGCCATTTCTATCCCATACCCAGGCCTGAATCCTGACTGAAAGGGGCCCAGATAATCTGCTTCATCCAGAGTCCTCTGAAGCTGCTGCATAACCACCTTCTCAATCACCTTCCCTGAAAAAGGTTAGATACTGGATGAAAGTTGTCCAGTATACTGGGATCCAGCAATGGTTTCTTCAGGAGGAAGTGGATCAGCGCCTCCTTAAGGGGTGAAAGAACAACCCCCTCACTCAAAGAAGAATTCACTACCACTAGAACCCACCCACACAACAACCCCTGGCAGGTTTAGTTAGCCAGGAGGGGCGTGGATCTAAAGGGCAAGTATCCAGGCTCACAGTCATATAGCGTGATATATCATTTACTGGCAATTTCTCTTTCATCACATGTTTAACTATTAAGCAGGTACAGAGCCTTTGCCTCCTATACTCATAGAAGGCAGAGGAATATTGCAAGATAATCTTCAACATATTTTCTTTTGGCTCCCTCTGAGCCAAAGCTCTCCTATGCCCCATGCTTCTTGTCAAAAGTGAAGGTATACAATTCTCCTAATTTTTGAAATGATCGTTATAGTGAAATACAGGTAGTCCTTGACCTATGACCATTTGTTCAGTGACTATTCAAAATTACAATAGTGCTGAACGAATGGTGGTTACAACTAATCCTTGGAGTTCTGGCCATCCCAGCACCCCTGTAGTCATGTGATCATGATCTGGGAGCTTGGCAACCAGTTCACACTTACACCCTCCCCAACCCACGCTGCACCCAAGCCCCCATGCTGCACCCCTATTCATCCTCGTGCTGCCTTGCTGACTCTCCCTCTCACCCTTGCACACCCTCCCTGACCCTCATGTGCACTCTCATGCATCCTCTCTGACCCATACCACACCCCTGCATCACACCCCCATGCACTCTTGCTGACCTATGCTGCACCCTCACACACCGTTGCACACCCTCCCTGACCCTCTCATACACCCTCACGTACCCTCCCTGACCCACTTGTGGATCCTCCCCGACCCTCCCTCGCATCCTCTCACACACCATTCCTGACTCTCTGGCACTCTTGCACACCCTTCAGCACCCTCCCCAATCCTCTTGTGCACCCTGAGCACCCCCTCGCTCCCTTTCCCACCTGGCAGCAGTCACTTACCTGTCTGCTGGTCTGGGACTTGCAAGTTCATGGCAGCTTCTCCACTGACTTTGGCTGTGGGAAGCTGGCAGGAAGTTACCTTGCCTAATAACTGTGGGATTCAGTTAACATCAGCAACCAGGATGGCAGGGATTGCTGTCACAAAGTGATGCGGTTGCGCTTTATGACCACATCACTTAGTGACAGAAATTTTGTCCCAATTGCCATCATAAATTGAGGACAACCTGTACATCAAAGGGCATGTTTTCACAATGAGAGCATTCTCCCTTTCTAGAAGTAATGAGAAGCAGCACTTTCCTATGTTACCCCAATCCTCTATCATATGTTAGGTCCTTGAGTCAAATATAATAACAATTAGCATGATTAGTAGCAGGATAAAAGTTTCCCATCAGCTATTGCTGTTTGCATGTTGCAATTTAGGCAAAATCATATTTTATGGCTAGATAGTGGGTTTGGATTGAGTTTCTTATGGAAACATGTATTGTATTGTGCATTGTATAAAAAGCATTAAGATACAATAGAATATTTCCAGTTTTTACTCAAGAATCTGAAAGTACTACCAATCTTTTTTTAAAACAAAAAGCATAAAACAGAGCATGGTGAATTGAAATGAATGGTGAACAATCTTTCAATGGTGCAGTCAAATGAAATATTTAATTTGAAATAACTGACTTTTAGCCATATTTTACCTAAGAGGGTACATTTTACATTCTAACTCTTCTGGGGGAAGTCATGGGGTAAAAGGCATATTGTTTAATTCAGTTTAAAGTGAAGCAATCTCCTTTAAAGTCGTTTTAGAATTTAGAAAACCTTCTATGCATAGTCTTAGTCTGAGACAGAAATCTAACAGGTCCTGATAAACAGGAAGACACATAGAAGCTGCAATATCTGCACCTTTTCTTATATCTTGTAGCCAGCTATTTCTACATTTATTCAGTGCTTCTGATTTTCTCAAAACCAGCTCTTTACTGCAGAACAAACAGAACAATGAACACATTTCTCCCCATGAAGATAGTAATCTTTTGACCTAATGTTGTTACGAAGTGGTTGGATTCTATGTGCCTGTGGTGTTCATCAGAGGATGTGTGTTCTAACTCAGTTTTGTAAGCCATATTTGGCTATGCAGTGTAAAGGATCTAAACCGTCTTGAACCCAGCAGGGATACAATCTTTCCAAACCAATAATATAAGTATCAGAAGTCTGACAACTAAACTTTGTTCCATCAATAGGCACTTGCTAGCTAGTGCTTTGTTGAGTTCACAGCCAGGGTTGACTCTCCAACTCCACTAATTCAGTCTCCCAACCCTCCTGAGATTCCCATGATCTCCCTGCAAGGTTAGCTACATGTTTTTCTTCTCAGCAATGTTGTTCGTTTTTTACAATATATTTCAGAATTTTAAACCTAATGTTCGGTTTGTTCGTTTTTCCTGTTACTGTGATCCATGAATCTCTTTCAATCTTTTGTTTTCAAGAGGAAAAATCAATTTATGTCCAAGCTCAATTCCAGGAAAGCCCTATAATGGTTTCATTCTGATATAACATTATTTACCTAACTTGGGACTGAGGTGTGTTTCACACAGGAGGAGTCCTTCACTACCTTTGTGAGATTATTCATAATAGGAGAATATGATACTGCCATGATGCGTAATGTGAAAGGATAGGTGCTGTGTGTTTTTTTAAGAGAATGATACTGTTCTAGTGTATGATATTAACTATTCCTAGTTCTCTCTATACTTCGTTTAACAAACAATGAGTCAATAACTAAGCCCCAATTTTTATGCAAATCAGAGAGAGAAAGGGGAAATGAATGAAAAAGGCACTACATTTCCTGCCTCATGGGGGAGAAATTGTAAAGTATTCCATGCAACTTTCTGCATTACAGGAACCAGTGAAGATTACACAAAAAGTTATACCAAAAAGATTAGTTGAATGTCATACACTTACTGCCGAAAAGGTTTAGATGATTCAGTGATACAAGCAATTCCAGTGACATCATCACTCTTATAAAGTTGTCCATGTTGCCTATAAAAATCTTTTAAATTGAGTTGACTCCTGGAGATACATTGATTGGCAACATACATAAGTGATTTACTACTGCCATCTTCTGGGATGTGTTCTGACTTCCCATGTAGCCTACAGGCTATATTCCCTGGTGGTTTCCCATCCAAATACAAACTAGGTCTGATCCAACTTTGCTTTTATTAGATCAGCCAAGTTCAGCTAAGTGCTACCAGCAAACTAGGTCTAAATTCCAGACAACTACTGCTTCCCTTCCTCTCATGCTTCCTATTTTACATTATAAGCTCTTCTAGGCAGAGTTTTGTCCTTTTGCACCTAGTAATCCATTGTGCACTAAAACACTGGTGTTGAGTATGGGGTGTGTGTGTGTGTGTGTGTGTGTGTGTGTGTATAGTATTCAGTATACAGTATTCTCCAAGTTAGCAAACAATATTCACATGCTGCTTTCCACAGCCAATCACTATGCACTCACTCCAGATGTACAATGAATGTGATTCTTCATTCACATTCTGAAGCTTACTGAGAGGCTACATGACAAGCTGGATGTGGCTTCTAATGTGCATCAAGATCCCCATCTAGAATCCTTACACACTAATTATTCATGATTAAAGCTGAACTAGGCAATAATTCGGATGCAGTGATGGATACCTACATACTAATGGATCACTTATTCTGTTTTAATAACTCTTGAAAAAAATCATATCTGATAAACCTTTTGTCCTTTACCAGTGCACAGCTTGTTCTAAGGAACAAGGTGGAATGCCAGAGATTTTAAAGCTTTTGCTGTGGCTGTTGTTCCTACTGTTGCTCCTGCCAGTTTGTAGAAATCTATTTCCATTTTGCATAAACAAGTACTCATGAGTTTAAAGGGATGACTTGTCTCTCCAAATAGATGCTGAGAAAAGCTGGAGTACTTTAGTCTGCCTTGATATCCACTCTAATCAAATCAAATGGGACTGGAATAATTGCATCCTAGAAACACTGAGTCTGTGAGAACAAACAAAAAGGTTATGAAAAGGCAGAATAATTCAGTGCAACAGCAAAAGTGAAGCTCTGAAAAATTCATTTGGAAAATCAGGACATAAGCATTCAAAGTGTCATTCTAGTGTCAATAAAGCCACATAAATTTCTGGCCAATATAAAAAGCTACAGTTATCTATAAATTAAGCCAGAATTGTTTTCATTAATGATTCAGGCAGCTTAGGCTGTACTAAAATTTTAAGTAAGAAAATGTGAAATGAATAGAAATGGATTTTTTGATGAAAATTCACTTTCCATGAATAAATAGAAAATACAGGTCCTTGGATTTATTCTTTTTATTTCCAGAAGTAGTCAATATTGTGTGGGTTTGAGAAAACATGAAATCGTTGCCTTTCCAGTGAAAAATCTGAAGAGTATTATCATAATGGCTAGGCAGTATAATTTGGTTGAAAAAGGTTTTCACAGATGAAAATGTTCCTACTCAGAGAACATTACCAGTATTCTTCATTAGCTTTATCCATTAACATAGTGTTTCTTAAAGTGTGGTCCTAGGACCCTGGGGGACGCCAAGACTCTCTCAGGGGTCCTCAAAATCAAAAGGATTTGCCAGATACTGAAGATATTTGCAAAAATTTAAACAATGACACTCTTCTCATTTGGGGGGTGGGTGTTAAAAATACAGGTTTTTTCATGAAAAATACTTTATGTTAATATCTAATGGGTTTGATATTGTTATTTTTACATGAATCAATACATATTCTACGAATGCATCAATTTTAATTTTTAATTCAGTAAATATTGATAAATATAACCCATACAGATAAAAGCTCTTTTGGGGTTCTCCATAATTTTTAAGAGTGGGAAGAGGTCCTCTACAATTTTTTAATATAATTTAAAACATACAACAATACAATTTAAAAGTGGGAAGTGGTCCTGAAAGCAAAAGGTTTAACAAACACTGCATTAACACTACCATGCAAACCAAAGAGACAAAGATTATATTTCATTTTAATATAAACCCCATAAAAAACTGATTTTACTGTACGTCATATACGGTATGTGTGTATCTGTATACACACACACACACACACACACACACACACAAAACAAAGCAAAGCAAAGCAAAGCAAAACCAAACCAAACGTCTTTGTGGATCAAAGTGGGTATCGCTTGCCATGATTTTCCTTTTTCCATCTCCCATTTTTTTTATAGCCTGTTACTGTCTTTTGCTGTTTGACTGTTATCATTATAAAAGATACAGGCTTTTCTACTCTGTTATTTGTAGCATTATCTCATGTTTTACAACATCTTTGCACACAACACACAGGCCACATGAAATACAACTAGTGGAAAGTTCTTAGTGGTATTAATGCATAAAAAAGAATGTGGTTCCATCTTCACTGTCTTTACCCAGCCAAAAGCTGATGAACAGCCAATTTTCCTTTATCACATTAGCACAGCCATGAGGGAAACGCATTTGTTCTAGTCAGCTACACTAAAGATACTATTACCAATCTAACATATACATGTTTTATATCAGCAGTATTCTCGGAGTATGAGAGCGCCAACAATATATTAACACTAGCATGACAGTTTATTTAAGAAAAGAAAATTGTCTCTGTAGAGGGACAGAAGTTAGAAATGTATGGCTAAAGCTCAGTGTCACCGGCCTAATAAAGGTAATAATTCTTCTGCTTTCTTTATAGCAGGTAACAGTCCAGTGACAGTCCTGTCATATCATTCAAATAAAAATGTTGTCTTTTACAAGTTTAAGTGCACCTTTATTTTTAAGTCAGAAATGAAAGGCGTCTTATATTCACTTTCCTCGGTAGGAATACTTGTGTTTCGGGTTGGGGATTAGCCTGCTTAGCTCTATTAAAGGTGGGCCAATTACAGTGAGTCCGAATAACACACTATGGTATCTCCTCTCTTCCATTTTTTATATGGAACCAAGAGCCCTTTTCTTTGCAGAGAAGTTAAATAGACACTACTTCTAGGGATAAAGCAAAAAAGATGGCTGAATGGGCCCCAAATACCATATCACCATCATATCATCATCATGGTATATCCTTCTGCACCAACTGGCCTTTTTATTATTATTTTACATTTACATTTATACTATCAGTATGGAAGGGTTGTTGGTCTTTAGGTGAGTTTAGATCTTAAAATGGGGATGGACTCCATTTTTCAAAGGACAAGGGCCAGAGGGCACAGGGTTGTACTGCTATCTGACAGATGCTTTTGAGGTTTGCAATTATTTTTGTCCATTAGGATGTCTTAAAACTAAAATAGGCATGCTAAGCCAATTTTTCTATGTTCTTCGGCAGAGAATTATTGGAAAAGTGCTCTACTGCTGTTTTCTAATTCGCTGCTGATTTTTGACAGCATCATTCTGTTGGATTCCAGAAACTACACTTACACAAAGCAACACACAGGTGCTACATGCAGTTTGTAGTCTGTGAAGTGCTTCCTGCATCTATTCTAGAGTGAAAGCCTCATCTGGTTTTGCATGTGTCAAGGGGCAAACTGACTCAAAAGAGGCTGCAAATCTGCTTTGTTATCCAACAATGGAAGGTTCTTCCAAGCTCGTTCATGCATTCTGTTGGAGCGGGCAACCTTTCATGCTTTTGTGGATTTCAGAAGATTATACTATCAGGGCTCCAGCATCAAAATACAATCAAAATTTTACATATACAGAAGTCCAATTAGGAATGCCTTCTCATTTTCAATATTAATTTGTAGATCCCAGGACTAAAAGGAGATGCACTTTGCAGTTCCTTTTAACACATTGTGCAAAGGAGTAGAGCAAAAATGAGCAGACAATCAGTCCATGGGACACTTGTGTTCTCTTCAGTGTTATAAAATAGATGAAGTGACCCCAGCTGGTGTGCTAGGAACATCTGAGCTCCACTTAAACAGTTGGTCCAGTTGATCATGGATAAAAATCTGTCAAATCTGTGCAAGGGTTGATACAATTTTTGGACACAATCTGGTCCAGTGGACCATCTAAAAACATTTGCATGAACCAATTTCTTTGCTTGTTCAGAAAAGAAATGGATAAAACTCTTGAATCTTTTTCACACTACTGCATGCCTTTCAGATCCTTGTAATCTAGTTTATAAGGTTCTTCAAGCACTCCATCATGCCAATGATTTTTAGATTATTAAGACCTTCTTCCTATGGGACAGTTCCCACAAAATTAAAAGAGACAATCATGAGGCCTTGCTTAAGAAGCCATCTCTGGTTCTGAGTTCAACAACTATTGCAGTTCTGGAAACTCTTAAAAGAAATGGTTCATCTATATCTTTTAGATCAGTGTTGGTGCGGAGATTTTGTTGGCCATTCTAATGGATCATCTGTAATGGTAGAGATAGGGAGAGGTCAGTCATTCAGAGAAACTGGATCAGCTTGGAGAAGGTCAATGAGCATGATTGGGAAAGAAATTCATAAGACATATGAACAGACACTGAAGGAGCTGTATATGTTTAGCCTTTAGAAAAGACAACTGAGGGATATGATAGCACTCTTCAAATATCTGAAAGCATATTTGATTTGTGCAGGTGACAAAATAATGAGTTTAATTTACAAGAAGACATATTTCAATTATACGTTAGGGGAAAAAAAAGTTTCTAACTATTAAATCAGATTGACAGTCGAACCAGATACCCAGAGAGGTACTGGATTCTCTTTCATTGGAAGTGATTGAGAGAAAAATAAACAGGTATCTTTCTGGAATGCATTAATCTGGATTCCTGCCTTAAGCAGGAGGTTGGAGTTGATGTCCTAAACACATCTTTCCAACTATAATGATTCCATGATTCTACAACCTTCTGGATCTCTCAGTATTTTTTATTATATTGATCACACAATCCTTTTGCAGTGAGGAAGCTGAGGCTTGGAAGTGCCAATTGCCACTGGTTCATCTCTTACCTCTCTGGGTACTTTAAGAAAGAGGCACTGAATAATATAACACCTTGAGAATTATCCTGGTAGGTCCTGCAAAGCTCTATCATATCTCCCATGTCATTTAATACCTATTTGAAGTTGTAGGGAAGGCTCAGACACTGGTACGCTTATGACACTCAGCTGTACTCCTTTTCTGTGAATTCAAGGTTGGTTGTACATCTTCAAATCCTTCACATGTCTCTGGACTGAGAATAACTACAAGCAGCAGAACAAGCTATCTGAATTTGGGTAAGGCGGAAGCTAGAATTCAGAAGATATGGCTCTTTTAGATGGACTTACTGACTTCCCTTTTGCAACAGATGTTATCTGTCAGTAGCCCACAATCAATTAACTAAAGTTTCATAAATTTTAACAATGAAAATGTAGACTTTACCATATATGTCCTTTTATGCAGTTTATGTAACTCATATTAATAAATAAATAATGAATGAATGAAATATGAATGAAATAAATGAATTTTAAAAAAAAAACTTTGTGCCATTTCTTCTCCAGTGTTTTTTCAGCCCAATACTGGTACAGCTTCTGAATAAGCTCAGTCTACAGGAATAGACACTACATTAATTCCAAGGTGAGAAAACAGATTAAGGTTATGACCAAAATGACAGGTCTATGGCTTCCTTGAATGGCTTAATAGAGACAACAAATCAAGAATGTTTTTGATAACAATAGATGCAAGTACCAATAGAAGCAATTATATGTAGCTCAGGGTTGAACTGTGGAGTCCTTGGGGTTCTCTGAGCTTGGTTGTTTTCTTGCAAACATTTCATTGCCCAGCTAGGTAACATCTTCAGTGCTAGAATGGAATGGGGTTTGCTCTCTGTTTATATATTGTGGCATGCCTTGCCAGTGTTGGTGTGGGTGTTGTTTTATTTTTTCCCTCTGGTAGTTTCTTCATTAGGGTATTGTTTAGTGCTTGATTGTATGTCTGGTGGTAATCTTGGTGTTAATCTCTGCTTATCTGGGTGATGATTGCTGGTGAGAAGTTATTTTGTTTTCCTTTCTATTGTCTCTTTTGAATATTTGGTTGATGAGGTTGATGAGGTTCTATTGGACCTCATCAACTTCTGCCTCACTACCTATTTTCAGTTTGATGGACAAATGTACCAACAACTCAGAGGCACACCCATGGGATCACCACTGTCAGGACTCATAGAAGAGATTGTAATGCAATGCCTAGAAACTATAGCACTTCCACACATACAACCTAAAGTATGGATCCAGTATGTAGATGGAACCTTTGTTATAATAAAAAAGGAACAACTAGAGAAGACACATGAAACCATCAACAACATCTTCAAAGGAACAACATTCACCAGAGAGGAAGAAAACAACAACACGCTACCCTTCCTGGATATCCTCATCAGCAGAGGAAACAACAGCAAATTAGAAACCCAAGTTTATCGGAATACAACCCACACTAACCAAGTACTCCAGTACCAAAATAACAACCCAACCTCCCACAAGAGGAGCTGTGTAAGAACATTATTCAAACAAGTGCAAACGCATTGCAGCAACTCAGAATAGCAGAAAAAGGAAACAGACCACCTATACAACATCTTCCAACAAAATGGATATCCATGCAACTTTAACAAAAAGTGCCTGACCACTCAACCTACAACAACACAAGCAACACAAGCTATGAAAAAGATAACACTGCCATACACCAGAAACATCTCAGAAACTGCCAACAGACTATTACAACCACATGGCATCTCCGTAGCACACAAACCAACTAAAGCCCTCCAAAACATCTTAAGCAAACCAAAAGTCCTAGTAGCCCAAGAAGAAAAAACAGGAGCCATCTACAACATACAGTGTAAGGACTGTAACAACCACTATGTAGGACAGACAGGCAGAAGGCTTGCAGAGCGCATCCATGAACACCAACTAGCAGTCAGAAGACATGATGAAAACTCCTTAATCTCACAACACATGGACAGACTTAACCACAGTTTCAACTGGGAAACTATCAGCATTTTAGACCAAGCTAAAATGCAAGAGAATTCTTGGAAGCATGGTATTCAGACAAGGCAGCCATCAACAGGCACATAGAGATAAACAGCATCTACACTCTATTCAAAAGATACAATAGAAAGGAAAACAAAAGACCAGAACATCTCCTCACCAGCAATCATCACCCAGATAAGCAGAGATTAGCACCAAGATTACCACCAGACATACAATCAAGCAGTAAACAATACCCTAATTGAGGAACTACCAGAAGAAAAAAATAAAACAAAACAAAACCCACACGCCCATCAACACTGGCAGACATGCCACTGTATATAAACAGAGAGCAAACCCTATTCCATTCTAGCACTGAATATGTTACCTAGCTGGGTAACGAAACGTTTGCAAGAAAACAACCAAGCTCAGAGAACCCCAAGGATTCCACAATAGATGCAAGAAAATATAATAGGTAATAGAGGTAATAAGAAATTAGTAATGGCTATTATATAATCAAAACATTCAAGGATGACATGCTTTATTTTAGCCTTCATCATCTCCAAATATTAACATTTGACTGGAATTTATTATTTTTAACTAGCTGTACCTACCTGGGTTCATGAAGGTAGCATGTTCATAATTATACAGATACAGACTGAAGTAGAATGAAGATTACTGAAATGTTCTCTTTTATCAAGAGATTAGCTTCCTGAATGAAGCAAAACTGGTTTTAGAAGCCAGTTTTTAAAGAGATCTACATTGTTCAAGAATTCTACAATGGATTACTAAATGTGTGAGTCCCTTGATTCCTTTGTTCTTTAATATATGAAAGGCACTATCAACAATATGGCCACTGAATTTTCAATAAAGCCTAAGATGGGCAAGAGTTCATAAATGTTTGTGGTGAGATATTTGTGATTAAAGTTAATGAATTTCATATGTTAGCATGAAGTGAATCCACCTCCAAATTATCATTCAAGAAATATTTTTGTCTAACTAGAAGTAAAACAGTCAGGCTTCTACTCTTATTCTTCTAAACCCAAACCAAAATAATGGTGGTAAAATTTTGTGACACTTTACTGCAGTCCTTTCTCTAGCTATGATCTAAAATGAAATAAATGTGAGATGAATACATTCCATAGCTTAGCTGTGCCACATATGATATGACCTCATTTATAATATAAAAGGAATTGATAGCTTCTTGGCTAAAGTTCTTTGAAGGTAAATGCTATGGGTGCAAAGTTGCCATGAGTCATGCAAGAATAACTCTATCATGATGTTAAATGACGTATGCAGGAATAATTTAAAAACTGTCTTCCATCTACTGTAGAACTTCAGTCCAAATATACATATATTATTTTTACATGTGTATCGTCATGAAAGCCACTGAATCAATAACAAAGCTATGGAAAAAGCAAGGGGAGTTTTAAAAACTACAGAAAAAATAATAACTTACGTACCAAAGGAAAGAGGTCAAATGTGGTAAGTACAATACCATCTGATCTCCTCTTCCTTGAGGCTTTGCTTTAGACGTGCAATGGTTAATTACATCAAAGGATAAGAACTCAATGGTTATGGGTCAATGGACCGTGTAGGGGTTAATAAGGCAGTGGTCACAGGTAAAAATGAGTTTGCTGGTATCGTAATCTCTCATTCCAGTATTATAAATAGTAATGGTTTTCTCCCAGTGAGGGCAGGAGAGTTTTTATTAGAGAACCCATATGAACGCATGCAGGGGAAAAGGGCAATTATCCTGTTTCTTTTTTTCCTTTCTTTTAGAAAGAATTCTTCAGAAATATAAAGTCTTTTTTAACTACAATGTTATGCATTAAGATAGGCTTATATTTCCTGATCTTTAACTGGAATAGATGTAATAGGCTAAAAGTGAGGAAAGTATATTTCCCAGTTAATTTATAAGAAGAAGGGAGACACGGTAAGGTTAGAAGGAGAACCAGGAAAGTAGGAGTAAAGGTCTAGCTGAAGAAATTCTGGGGATGAAATTGGTTGCCCACTAAATCATTGACTAGTGCTTTCTATGCAAATAACGTATGATTTTGGACAAAGGCACCAGCTTAATATGGTATAAGGAGGCCTGATTGAATCAGAGAAACCTATATTATCATCCTCTATCCACTTGAGTTTTCCTGACTACAGTGAAGGTGGAGGATGTCCACAAAATTCACTTTCCATCACCTATGGGAAACATTATCTGCCTCAAGTGCTTGTAACAAGTGCACTAGGAAGAAAGAACAAGAATGCACTGTGTTGTAAAGAACGTAGAGTGTTCTAACGGTGTATCTACTTAGATAAAGTTAGAGGCAGTCTTGAGGGCAAAAGTAGTTAACCCTTTTTCTATTGGAAAGCAAAAGCATTTATGCTTAATGTTAATGTTTCCATGACCATTTTTTTATTTATTTAATTGCTCTGTAAGCTGCTTCAATTCTAGGTAATGTACAATACATTGAAAACATTAGGACAAAGCATTCACCTAATGTCTGCCTTTGCTTTGTTCTAATATTTTAAAGGTATTACTCATTACCTACCATCATTTTCACATGTTCAACTAGTTGATTTAAATGAATAAACGTATCTATTACTAAGCAAGGAATGGATTTGTTCTATACTGAGTACCACACTGAGAAACTCCTGTTATAAAGAAAAGAATACCACCTAATGAAAATAGTATGCCTTTGAGTTTATTTCCTTCAGCGTCACTTCTAAGTTGATAATTAGCTCATGAGACCAGGCAAAATCTGTACAAAGTGAAATGATCTTATACTATCACTGGAAATGGAAGGCATTATTATTGTTGGTCACACAGTCAGCCAGATGTTTAGACTGGATTTGGCATTTTTATCCACCCATCAAGTCCTTCCCAAGGACCTGGGATAGGCAGATGTTGTTGTTTGATGGTATGAAAGGTATTATCGCAGGATATAAACTGTTCCAAGTAAAGCTGCCTTTTGCAATTGACTGATGGTGATTTTGTCAATACCGATGGTCTTCAAGTGGTGCTCCAGGTGTTTTGGGATTGCATCCAAGGCACCTATTACTATTGGTACTATCTTTGCTTTCTTTTACCACAGTCATACATACATTCTTTGTATTTTGTGATTTTCTCAAGTTCTTTCTCTTCTATTCTGCTGTCTCCATGTATTGCAATGTCCACTATTCAGTTTTGTCTTTCTTATCAACAATAGTTAAATCTGGGGTGTTGTGTGGCAGGTGCTTGTCGGTTTGAATTCCAAAGTCCCAAAGCACTTCAGCTTCTTCATTTTCTATTACTTTGTCTATTTTGTGATCCCGCCAGTTCTTGCTTGCAGAGAAATGGTATTTCTTGCAGATATTCCAATGCACCCTTGTTGCTACTTTGTCATGCCATTGTTTGTAGTCAGTCTGTGCGACCTTCTTGCAGCAGCTAACTAGGTAGTCCACTGTTTCTTCAGTTTCTTTGCAGAGGCAGCATTTGCTGTCTGTTGTTGTTTTCTCAATTCTGGTTGTTGTTGTTATTATTACCATCATCACTGAACCTGCATATTTTTTAGAATGGTGGTACTTTATCAATACAACATAGAATAAGAATTGTTCACGCAAATAAATATAAATTTTTGTGATTGAGAGAAGAGTAAATAAATGGTGATTTGTATGCCACTTATGAACCTAGGGGAGTAGATGGGAGAACAGCAGTAATATACATACCCACAGTCAAATCCAAGCACACACACAAACATGCAAGCACATACTAAAACACAGATATACTGATAAACATGGTTAAATATACATACAGTATATACCCATATGTGCTGCAGAAGTCAGAGGCAGAGAACATGGCAATGAAAGAAGGAAGAAGTCACAAGATGACAGGAGGGTGGCATAATGGGGCACAGAGTTCAAGAGAAAGAAAGGAATAGAAGGAAATAGAGGAAATCCTGATGGGGAGAAAGACTACTGGAGGAGAGAAAGATAAAAGATACAAAGGAGAAAAAAAAACAGTGTGAAAGAATGGAATCAGCAGATAGGTCATGCATGGATTGAGGGAACTGAAAGAGGCATAGCACTGTTGGTGGACAGATCAAAGAAAAAAGGCTAAAAAGCATAGTAAAGAAGGGAAGAAAGAAGGAAGTTGTGACAAAGCACTTATATGCAGGTGGACTGAAATAACTGGTGGGATGTGGAAAGGGCCTAAGGAAGTGGCAGATGAATGAATCACCAGTACGCAGATGGAGTAGTGGGCACAGTGGGGGAGGGCTGCAGGCAAAGGAGATGCTCTACACATTATGGAAGAGGCTGAGGAAGGGATAGATAGAGGAATCAACAGTGGACCCCGGGAACTCGAACAACTAAGAGGCAGGAGGAGGACACAGAAACCTTTGTACTGATGGCAGGATTTATAACCACCTCTCTTAGACTACCCCACAGAGGAAGCAGATTGGCTTTTGCTGTGACAGTTTATGCTGCATTGAGTTACTACAAAAGATTCAACAAATGTTTTGTGAACCATATTGTCTGTATTGTCTGTTTGTGCTTTAGTGGTGATTCTATCATTTCCAGTCCTTTTCTGACTTTTTACTTTCCCAGATGGCTGAGTGAGTTCTTGAATGCTTGGCACAAGTTAAAATAATCAAAATTGAAAGTAAATTGAAGTTTGTGCTACCTAAAATAAGTCCATTTGTTTTTATTCAGGCCACTAGGAATCAGTCTCTCTATATCTGATACAGAAAATATTCTTGTCAGCAAATCCAAGAACGTAACTTTAATTCTCCTGTGAACTGCATCTCTTCTGGAGAACCCTTATTCTTACAACTTTTTCAGATATTAGGCAGAAACAAATTTCTTTGAAAATATGTATGGTTAGTTAGTTCCTTCTGCTTATCTGAACCTTAGCAAACTAAAGAAGTTAACTAATATCAGTGCATGTATGATGAACTAAAATGGTGAAAAACTGTTCCAAGTTCAGTCTGGTACTCTAACTGAAGCACTGTGAGCACACAAAGGAAATTTCACACCTACCAAAAGGTACCTTATATTTTTAGATTTACAATTCGATTTGTCTTAGATTTACAATTCTATTATCCTTCATCTGTATGAATACATCGATTTCTCTATCAACTGAATGCAAATACCAACTTAAATCATAGTCCTAATGTACAGCTACTTTGATTCAAGGTGATAAGTGTAGCCTGGATGCAGTGTAGACATACTTGCTGTACTTGTCAGTGGCTCCCTGAAGAAGTCTTGTCCTGGGTTCATATGATAGCTGCAATCCCAGGAAAACATGCATTTGAGCGAAGGAAGCATTAAGGAGGTAGCAACAGAGTACAATCACATGCCACCTCATTAAGGTCTTCTGAACTCCAACATGTATTTTCCTGGGACTGTGTGTCTACCATGAGAGATCAGGAAAAGGTACAACTTTTGTTTTAGGTGCCACTGAGAAATATAGCCAGCATGCCCATGGTCCCTCTTCCTTACCTTGGGTTTCAAGAGATGTACATTTCTAGTCCTCAATATATGTGATGATTCAACTTGAATCCAATTCAATTGCAAAGATTCAAATATGACCTCAAAATAGATAAAAAGAGATAGTATACATGAAAGAATTAAACTATCATATTTTAAATGAAGACCAAGCATAATGGACTAAAAGGCCACAAGATCATGAGTTGGTGGAGGCACACATACAAAATTTAGCCAATGGAAATCTAGATTTTCCCACATTTTCTATTTCAGTATGCTTTCCTTACAGTGAACCATTAAAACAACCTTAAATGTGAGAAGATGAGGATTATGATGTACCTTCATGATTCATTTACAGTTTATGACTCATAGTTGTTTCTAAGACAATAAATGAATTTGATAAAGCCATTCTTCTCCGTTTCCCATGTTTAGAACTGCACAAGATATTTGAATACCAGTGCATTAATGTTAGTATAGTACAGTGTTTCTCAACCTCAGCAATTTTAAGCTGTGTGAACTTCAATTCTCAGAATTCCCCAGGCACCCATGCTGGCTGGGGAATTCTGGGAATTGAAGTCCATACAGCTTAAAAAGTTGCTGAGGTTGAGAAACACTGGTATAGTAGGTTCAACCTAGCTTATAATACATGTGCAGCATATCCCAAGGTTTAGTCTAACAAAGATCTAATTTATATAGCTGCTACTGTCTATGTGCAATTTCTTGTATATTATTTTCTTGTGTGTCATGCCCAGTTTGAATGCATGTATATGTATAATGTATAAGTATTTAAGCATTTGCTGCTTCATTTTAATATTTGATTTAGAATGAAAACTGAGAGAACACAAAGGAATCTTCTCAGATCTAAAGCTTGGCAAGAGATAATGAATTTATATAGTAAATACATGAGAACAAGAAACATGTCACTTTAACATGAAAGTGCTTCTCTGCATATGTCACGAGGAATTTATCTGGGGCCTTGTTCTTGACAAGACAGAAAAAGATGCAAATGCCATGTTAACAGAGCAGAAATCAAAGGATGACGTCCAGGAGGACAAGCTAGCTCAGATAATTTATCTACATAATATTTGACAGACTAATGGCAACATCTAAGCTAGTAACAAAATTGCTGATGAGTCTGCTGACTATGGTCCTGTTTTAACTAGTAATCTGTCTTTCATACCCTCTGATCTTTATGTATTCAGTAAGGAACTAAAAATAGGACTGGAGAATGTTAGTAGAGAGGTGATGAACGGGCAGACTGAATCCAGAAAACTAAGGATCCAATAAACTTTACTGGTCAACTTTGTTTTAGAGGAAAAACAGACCTAAAAGATATAAAATAACATAAACTCAGTATTAATATAAATAAGGTCAGATTTGACAAAGAATGAAAGCATTTATGTAACTAACATAAAGAATGTAACTAACATAAAGAATGTGGTATCTAGGACTTTATCTGTGTAAGAAAACTTAGCACATTCTATGCTCCATTGGGTTGCTAAGCAACATGGGAACAGGGCTCCTAATTAGGTCTGCATGCTAGATAAACCAAGCTAGGACAATTTAAAGTGCTAAGAGAATATTAACCCTTAGCTAACTCTTCAGTATGAGTCAGGTTCCATTAACAGTCCAATACAGAAAATATTATGGCTTGAGTTGTAGGACAGTTACAGTATGGAAGTGCATGGCAGGCAAGTTTTAGACTTTGTTTTTTGGCCGGCAGTTCCTGAAAATGCCTAAAGAAGTTGAGGGACAGAGTTAAGAGTCTTTGTGAACAGTGCCAAATGGGGCACAAGAAGACAATATGCTCAAAAATGATAAGACTTGCATCTGATTTTAAGTAGCTTTTCTCTCACATTTTGCTCATTATTTAATTTTCAAGAGAGTTTGCTCAGCCCTCCAGAGAGATTTAGGATTCATTCAGGCCTGTATCAAGAGACTTGATGTCAACAAGATGTCTCAGTATACCCAACTCATTGAATACAAGGTATGTGATAGAGTAAAGCAGTCTACTAATCTGGGAAAAATCTGTTTTCTTCACTGATTTGGGCAGAAAAACTCACATATACAGGAATTCCAAAAATTGCCTTATTCTCAGTAGAAATTATTAAAAACATATCTCCATATATCCTCAAGTGTATACAGTGCCCAAAGGCCACATTGACTGATGGTATCACTTCCCACTATTGTGAAGATTTGCAGTTTTAGCATGATTCAGAAAGAAGGGTGTCATTGGGCCCCCTAATCTTTGGCCCCCCAGGCTACTTAGTCTTAGCCTAAAGCTGGCCCTGAATATCTACTTTTACTGGGAATTCTGCAAGTAGTCCATTTCGTAAGGAAAAAAATATTTCCCAAGGGCTGATATTCATTACTACATCACCTGGTTCTGCACAGGTGAGTTTTTTGGAGGCAAGGAAGGAGAATGCAGCAGTAAGAAGCACATTGTAATTCAACCCAATTGTATTTTAAAACATTTTTAACACTAAAATATATGATCCTTCAAGTGGTAGGGTGCTTGTACACTCTCTAAAGAGTTGGCTTAATTATCATATAGAATTAATGATATACCGTAACTAGTTACAAAATACAAAATACAAGATCTGGTTAAGAATCACTTTACCTTTAAGAAAACCATGATGTGAGGGTGCTCTCCTTACCCCCTCTCAAAAGTTATTTTAACTGCTGCACCGAAAAGTCATTGTCAGTATGATAGAGCTGGGAAGAGGAAAATTACACCTCCCTTTCCAATCTTTCTTTTGATCTCCATTAAGTAAAACCTCTTAAGAAGCTGTTTCTATTAAGATACTATATATTTTTTAATTTGAGGTACCTTAAAAAAATAAAATAAAGTTTAGGAAGACAGTCTTTTCATGGGCATTGAACAGAGTGACTATGATCATCTACAACAGCAGTCACTGGGGAGACAATGCACAGGAGAAACACCGTGTGTAGGCATTGCAGAGGCATTTGATTTTTACTGTAGAAAGCAGCACATCTAAAGTTCTGATCTAGAAGAGTTCTTATATCAAAAAGTACAAGAAACTGATTGTTTTCCTAGTCACATATTATGTAACCCGGCTATATTCTACTCTTGTGACATTATCCAGATGAGTCAGATTGGAACCCCTAGAATCCCCAAGAATCTGGAGACCGTCAAGTTGTACAGGGCTGCTTGATCCCGAACATTTTCTAATGCGATATGTTAGGGGTCCTCCAGATGCTTTTTTTTTTTTTAAGTGAGTCTATGTTCAGCCCTAGTTAAATAACTATTTCAGCAAAATCAGTGTGTGTGTTTGTGTCTGTCTGATATAGATCATCTATCTATTATATTAAAAAAAAATTAATACTCTTTTTGAAAAGTAAAGAACCTAACTTATATTTATTTGAATCATTAGTCTCTTTTTTGATGGATAGCATCTTCTAGGTTCTTAACCTGCTAACAACCTAATGAAATACCTGATGTCAAATGGTCATGATTTCTGCATACCACTCATCATGTCTCTTCAATCTGTGTATATTTTTGTCCACTTTTTTGTTTGTTTACAGATTTACTATTTTGCATTTCAGGAGAAGAAAATTACCTAACTATAAAACTATGCTTTTAATTTATTATCAAAATCATATCATGGTGGCACCCCATGTAAAATAAGTGCTAGACTGAAGCTCCTGTTCTAAATACATTTTAATGTGGGCATCCCCTTGTAGTCTTTGGTAAGTAAAAATAAGACATGAAATAAACATTAGGCATCAACTCCTAAGCTCTCTGTCAAGAGTATACCAAGGCTTCTAACCACAGAGTTCAGCTGAAGGTAACGATCTGTCAAATGCAATCTGTGAAAGTGAATATGCTTAAGCTTGTGCTATGAATCAACCAAAATTGCTTTGGTCTTATTGACATTCACCTGCAACAAGCTGCAACATCCTGAGCCCAACAACACCAAGAGAGCTTCTGTGATAGAAAGCTTTAAATATAGAGGCGACTAACGTCACAATGGACATGGAGCTAAACTTTATGATCCTTCCAAGTTTCATCAGAAATTGGTCAGTCAGTCATCAAGCAGAAAGAGAGGCCACAAGCCCTTGCCATCATGGGTAGCCTTCAGTGAATCTCCATGGTTTATAAATCATCACCACTATTATGAAGCAGTACAGATATGATTGACAGATAAAGGCCACTTGAAGCCACCATGCTCTCACCTACTGTTTCCTGGGACATTTTGTTTTGTTTTGTTGAAGATGAAGGCTCATCAGTCACAGATTGTGATTTGCCAAATATTGGATGTTTTGCTATTTTAGCAGTCTTTGGCAGGTTTCAAAAATGAAAATTTACCAACTCTTTCGGTAAATGTTTGACTTTAAGTGTTAAGCCAAAACTGCCTGGTGTGATACATTAGTTAGTGTGTTGGACTAGAACTGGAGAAATCTGAGTTCAGATCAAGCGATTAGAAGAAAATGGCAACCAATTTGAACATTTAAACACATGTACACACATACACACACATGCATGATCTGATCAACATGTGTTTGAAGAACTTGCCAACAGAAATGGACAAATGCTTAAAAACCTTTATTTATTTATTTTGCATTATTCTTTTACCTGTTTATCCTCTTATAGAATATAGGCAACTTACAGTACATTAAGGACCTACCAGATAAATCTACCCAAGTTTGAAGTCATCCCTAGAGACTCATTGCTCTGAGGCAGATGTTTATTAAGGACAGGTCTTCTTGGCCATAGCACATTATCAGATGTGGTTTCGAATCTGCACAACGTGAACTGAGCCCCTGCTAATCACTCAACAGCATTGCTTGGCACTTTTGCACCAAGCTCTGACATTCTCTTGCTGCAGAGAAAAGTGGCCAGTGACACTGTTGACTAATGGTGGGGGCTCGATTTTCTTCCAGTAGGGATTTGGATAATTCCCATCCTCCCTAAAGCAAGGTTTCCCAAACTGTGAAATGTACTGCTCTTGGGGAGGTGCAGACAAGAGTCCAGGGGAAGTGTGAAGAACCTTTTAGTTATATTGCTAAAATAAATCCACCTTCCCCAAAGTTTCATTTTATTGTTTTCATTGTTCATTTGTGTTCATTTCGGTCTTTGGATTTTTAGGGGGGGTGGGTACATTAAGATTACACTAAAGGGAGGCATGATGGCAAATTGTTTAGAAACCCCAGCCCTAAAGCCTCTGCAAGAATTGCCTGGCATTTGCTAGTCTCTTTTCACAACCAGTTTTTAAAATCTGCTGAAGCCTTTTGAATAGTAGTTTATTACTAGAATATTTATGCTGCTCCTCTATTTTTAAGATTTTATTGTTGCTATTTTATCTTACTCTTCCCAGGGAGCACTTGGGCTAAAGAGCAAGTCGAGTTATGCTATTAAAACAAAACAAAACGATCCAGAAGGCATCTCCTTCAGAGAACTCACCTATTCGGCTTCACTAATGCTACAGCAATCAAGATTCCAGGACTTTTCCTATACTAGACTAAAGACAAAAGAACATATTGTATGAAAATGTACATAACAATCGTCCCTTCTACCAAAAGGGGGGGGGGGGAATGGAGAAGTTCAGATTTCAAAAGGGGGTGGGGGGGTTAACTGCTGCTTCTCAAGCATTATTTTGAGAGGCTTGTACAAATCTGTCATCACTTGCACATCCTGATTCCCATTCCATCATATGACCATGTGAATTATGAAAAAAAAAAGTTTTGATTTCAATTCTGAATTTACATGTTTTAATTTCTGAAATTATGCAGTAGAGCAGTACTGTCCCCAGTGTATAACCCTTATATTGTTTTTATGGAGCCAGAAATCTGTCTCTGAAACATGTTGTATGTAGTTTAACAGAACAAATATATTCTCTATTCCAGAAAAGGCCTTGAGCCAGCATTCCACTGTTCAGAACGTTGCTCATTATGCTATAACACAGCTTCTAATTAGTTCCAATAAATATCACAATGTCTGGATAATGGGAATATAGATACTGAGAAATAAATGTCTATAAATATTCTTATACACAATTGACAACACAATCTCATCGTTTTCCCTTAGGGTAATTAGATTTCAGTCTAGTCTGGATCTCTTGAATTTCCAGTGGTTTCTTTCTCACTACATGCTTATGTGTTGGGCTTCTCCACAACACATTCTTCCTGCTCCCAGGATTCAAGCTGCACAACTGTGAGGATATTCAGAACCTAGGTAGAAAAAGGCAGTGCAAATGTGGCACTGGAGCAGAGTATTAAGTAGCCATTCCTCCATATGTTTACTACTCAAAACATATTTGCTCTGAGAAGAATCCATTGGCATTTTTAGATTGTGTGTGACTTTGTATGTGCATGCAACACCTAGGAGTATAATGTTTAATTAGACATTTCCTTATTAAAAATGCAATTTGGGTTCACCACACTGAGTTCCCAAAGGAGTCAGTGCCTCTCCTGAGTATCAACTGTATGTGCAACACACATAAAAAAAAGGTAAAGCTGTGATTGCATTTTCATAGCCACCATCTTGACTTTTTTAACCACACCCCGTAGACACCTCTGCCCATCTGCATCCTTTAAAAATATCTTTGTGATTATCTGAAAAGGAAAGCACTCAATGTTTGATTGATCTATTCACCTCATTTTTTGTATCCCTTTATTATCTGACCGCATGCAAAGAATTTGATGGTATAGGTAAGACAGAGATACAGCCAGGAGGTTATCTAGGAATTCCTTAGTCTCAAAGCTATTTGGGGGAGGAGGAGGAGGAGGAGACACAGAAAAAGTTGAGAGGGAAAGGGGAAAATAGAGATGTGTCTCCTAACCTTTCCCTCTAAGGATTTGCCCACTTCTCTGCAAAGCTAGGGCAGAGGCATTAGACAGAAAAAGAAACCTCATCAGGGGATCAGAGTGACAGAACTGTCATAAAACAGAGGATCCAGGGAGGATAAAAGGGGATTGGTAAAGAAGAGTAAGGGGGAAAGGTAGAAGAACAGGGTCGGGAAGAGCAAGTTATCTCTTTCCCTTTCTTTCTTTTGCCTCAGGCCATATTGGCTTTTCCCTTTTTTTGACTTAACTGGGATGAATTTTAATTGCAGCTTCTTGGCACATTTCATAGGCTGTATATTTTCCACTTGTGTGGAGTGGATTTCCCATTCATCACAGGATTGTAAGCAAAATCCCCAGAGCATTTTAGCTTTATCTTTCAAAGTTAGCTTTGCTTTAAAAAAAATCAATAACTTTTGAACCATTTTGGCTGTCTCTTACATACTCCCACATATGTTTCAAATCTAATGTTTACATGATTGCTTGATCCCACCTGTTCACCATATCAATATACAAATTCAGATGGGTAAATATACTTCACATAATAATCTTTGGTTCATGCTGTTTTGGGGAACGTGGGTGCTTGTTTTAGAAACAGTAACAAACAAATCACATTCTAGCATTTGGTAGTTTCTTCTTTTAAAAGCTCAGTATTTCACATATTCACTGGTTAATCCCTTACCTCTTCAAATCCTCTCTTTATCCCACCAGTGATCAAAGTCCTTGACTATTTCTTTGGCTAAACAGCAACATTCAAAATAACTCAACTAATTTGTATTGCCCTCAACATCTGCAGAAACTCGGCTGAATCAGTCAAAGTATTTACAAGAGTATTTCATTTTTTATTTTTATTTTTTTTAGTAACTGCTGCAAATTCAGTATCATCTTTCACCAATATTACTACAATTCTTCCAGCTTTATATTGGTTCTCTTCCCGCACTAAAACTCTTTCTCTATCTTGGCATTTTAAATCCCCTTTCATTTTCTTGGTTGTCTCTCTTATTCCAATAATATCTTTCTTATCCTTGAAAACACGTCACTCCAATTCAGCAGTCTTATTACATATGCTCCTAGCATTTGTCTAAAAGATATTTTAGCTTTTCTCTTTGCCCTCCTTTACTTTTCTTTCTCACTATCTCCTACAATGCTAATCCCTTCTCGATGGGAAATGGTTTTCCTTCAATCCAAGACTTTCCTTTTTTCTTTTGCACACAGGGCCACTGGTTCAACCTGAATCCCTCGAAGAACTACATAAATTAAAAGGAAAGGAAAAACCAGTGAGGGGACTTTGCTGAGCACCTGAAGCAATTAACTTGATGTTGAAGAACTAGCACATATTCATAAATTTAACCACACTCAGAGAGATCAGAAAGAAACCAAAATATGGTCTGACTCTGAAAGTGCCTCAACTATTCCAGATAATCTGAGGTTCTTTATGAGCAACTTGCAAAGACCTGTACAATGCAGGGGGATGTTTCAAAAATAACAAACAGTGTGTGCAATTAATAAGAACCTTATTAATACCTAATGGGGTTCAATTTCGTCTCAAATAGACCTAGTCTTCTAGAGAGTTAAATTAATTCTATCCAGTCAGGCCTGTTATGGGAACATCTTAGTCAACTGACTCCCCTCTACATGGGGCTGCCCTTGAAGAGTATTCGGAAGCTTCACCTGGCACAAAATGTAGTGGTGCAGGCAGTTATGTGTGCCTCTAGAACAGCACATGTTACACCTCCGCTCCATGAGCTGCACTGGTTTCCAGTCTGCTTCCAGGTCTAATTCAAGTTGCTGGTTTTGACCTTTAAAGCCCTCCATGGCATGAGGCCAGGTCATTTGAGGGACTGCCCTTTCCCTGATTATATTTGCCCATCCCATCAGATCCAGCAGAAGAGGCATGCTGAGAGTCCCATCTGCTAGGAAGCTACACTTGGTGGGTCCCAGGAGGCAGGCCTTCTCTGCTGTGGTGCCGCCCTTATGAAACATCCTCCCTCCCAAAGTGAGGCTGGCTCTATCCCTGTTGATTTTCCAGAAGTCCCTCAAAACCTAATTATGCCATTAGGCCTGGCAGCCCCAGGGGACTGGTGAGGTATTGAGGTACTCCATCATTGTTAACATCTGCTGTCCTCTCTTAGCCTTTGTGATTTTTAAATTTTTTAAAAAATAATATATTTTTTTAATTTGTTAACTATTTTACAGTCTTACTGTATGCTGCCCAGAGGCACTTTTTCGTGAGATGGGCAGCCATATACATTTGATGAATAAATAAAATACATAAGTAAAATGAAAAGAACTGGAGAAAAAAAGAGTGGCTGAAGATGCAAGCCTCTTGATTACTGAACCCACTGACAAAACATAAGTAGAGGACATCCCTCACACTGACTGGCCACAATGGCCAATCCTGGCCCATGCTACCTGGCTGGCCAATGTTGAAAGGCCTAGTGTTGCCATGAGCCTTGCTGGGGCTCTCCAGGGACAAAGACTCATGGGATGGGGAATCTGTATTCCCAAAATTGTGACTTTGGAGCCAATTAGTGTAATTTTGGGCTGCCAGAACCATCAGTTATGACCAGCTGGTATGCTGATGGGTACAGTATATCATCAGGACAGGACCTGTAAGTATATCTGATTAGGCTAAGGTGGGATTCGGTGACTTACATCTGTTGTAGGATTTACTGTTGGGCTGTATAAAGCCTGCAGAATTCTGTTACTTTGCTTGGTTTTCAAAATAAAAGTCTGTGTGCTAATTGGTGAATGATGCAAGTCTTGTATACATCCCTAAAAAACTGCATTTAAACATTTTTTTCTAGACATCTCTTCAAAATTGTTTTGTTAGTTTAGCTCTATATAATACCTACAGCTGCTCAATGCAAAATAGCTTGACTTCTTGGCCTTAGCCTAGAGAATGTGTCTCTAGAGCATTCCTCAATCTCTCTACCTACCCACATGAGTTATAATACTAGTATAGTATACTATAGAAATTGCCCAGCACCTACTGTACTTTGTGTCATTTTGACTCTAGATGAATTTCTACCCTCCCTCACCACTCATTAATCTACTTCACATAATTTTCTCTCTATGACTTGTGTTTAGACTGCATTTATGAATATGGAGTATGAAATTATTTTGAGTTCATAGAGAGTTGCTCTCAAAAGTGTTGTATGTAATTCTAAGTTATACACTAAAGCATGCTACTTTACTGCTATTAAATTTAAAATTATTTTTGTATTATTATTATTATTATTATTATTATTATTATTATTGAGATTTTTATCCCTTTTTAATATATATAACTCAAGGCAGTGAACATAGCTAATATTCCTGCTTCCTATTTTCCCCATAACAACAACTCTATGAGGTGAGTTGGGTTGAGAGAGAGTGAGTGGCCCAAAGTCACCCAGCTGGTTTTCATGCCTAAGGCGGGCCTAGAACTCATAGTTTCCTGGTTTCTAGGCCAGCATCTTAACCGCTACACCAAACTGATATCCTTTTAATAAATTAGATATATGAAACAGACACACAGTTAGTAAATATAGATCACTGTTGCTATTTCTAATGTCCTATCTGTGGTTCACAGATTATGTTCCAGGGAATACACATCAGGGATGTTTAGCAAGAATAGTAGTAGGTAATAAGGACTAGTAATAAGCTTCTCTGCAAGATCAAATCAAACATTTGCCATCTACTTCTTTTAGGTCACATTCTGGGTTCAAAAAGGCCTGTCTAGTGCTATCCATTAGCTGTTTGTAGCATAGAATAGAAAGTGGGTGAGAAAACCAATTTTAAAGGTGGCATATAAATTCCAAAATAAATTAAGTGAAGTACATGGTTTAGGTCTAAGCTATTTAAAGAACCACCTATTCCCCTACTGTCTGCCCTACATACTCAGTTTACCAATGGCCCATTTTTTATGGGTCCTACTAGGCTAGCTTTGACATCAACAACAAATTCAGCTTTCTTCATGGCAGAGGCTCATAAACTGGAATAAATTGCCACTGTGGTTGAAGCAAGCCCTCTGCTTACTAAATTTAAAAACAGAGTGAAAACTTATTTATTTTCACTGACCTTTTAACACTACCGTTCTAGCTTTTGTGTTCTGTACACTTACATTTTAATGCTGCTTTTGTTGTTTTTTGTCAGCCACCCACAGCCATTAAGCAAATGAGTGACTTATACATTTTCTAAATAAAAAATAATGAATAGAATACAATAGAATAATTCTCAGAATCCTCTCGTTTCCTTTAAGGGGTTCATTGAACAATGAGTCACTGTAGAAATGATTTTCTGAAAACAAAAAGTCTGAATCATGTGTACAGCAGCTGTACAGTACCGAGCTGCAGTAAGTTTACTATCTTCAACGACTTCTGATTTAAAGTGTGAGGCACACTATGCATGTGTAATCAGAAATAAGTCATACTGAGTTCAACAGGATGTATATCCTTACCAACTATCAAATATCTGTAAATCTGGGTGGGGTGGGAGAGGGAGGGAGGGAAGGAGGGAGAGAGAATGATGAGATATAGGAGAATAAAACAATGCATAAGATCGGGTCAAGACTCATCTTCGTTCAGCATGTTCTTTCTCACAGTGGCCAACCAAAGATGCCTCTGGGATGGTACGTCCAAGCAGGAGACATATCCCACCGTTTCGCTGCTGGTATTTGCAGGCATGCTGTCTACAGCCCAGAGGCCATATATCATCTTCAAGACCAACAGCTCTTGGTGGAACCTGAATTTATCCAATCCTCTTTTAAAACCATCTATTGCCATCTATTATGGTCATGAAACTCACAGGTTAATTATGTGAAGAAATGTTTTGTTCTAAATTTCCTTCCAGTCAGTTTCATTAGAATACCCCTGATCCTAATAATTTGAGAAATGGACTAAAACTTCTCCCTGTTTACTTTCTCCAAACCATGCATAATTTTATCCACTTTGATCAGTATCACCACATTTGCCTCTTTTCCAGCCTAAAGAATCCTGACAGATCTAGCCTTTTCTTGTAAGGGACATGTTTGAACCACTTAATTACTTTGACTGTCCTCTTTGCAATTTTTTTTAGCTGTATTAAACCTTTTTCTAATATGTTGACCAGAGGCAAAGATACCATAGATTTGTATTGGGAAATTACAGTGTTGTCATTTTTGTCTTCATTCCCTTTCTTTAAAGTACTTTAGTAGTATTTTTTATTTTGTATGCACAGTATAAACCTCTTCTTATTCCCCACAACCTTGTAAAATAGATTGGGCTGAGAGACAGGGTTTAACCCAAAGTTACCCAGTAAATCTCTATAGATGAGAGTAGATTAGAACCTCAGTTTCCCCATTTTTAACCCAACACCTTAACACTACACTACACTGACTATCTAATTATTTAATGATTCCTAACATGGATTTTGCCTTTTTCATACCTGCTGTACATTGAATTGACGTCTTCAGTGGACTATCCACTATGATCCCAAGTTAGAGACAGCTCAGATTTATCAGTGTTTCTATGGGATGGGGGGAAGAAGTCAGTTTACGCATATTGAAATTGAAAAACCTCCATCTGATTGACCATTTCACCCAGTTTAAAGAGATTTTTCTGGAGTGCTTCACAGTTACTTTTAATTCTTGCCACCCTGAATATTTTTTGTATTATCTGCAGACTAGGCCATCTTACTGATTATCCATAAGACGTTTTAGAACAAATTAAAAATCACTGATCCTAACATGGACCCTTGAGATGGTCTGCTTCTTACTTTTCTCCACTGAGAAACTTGTTCATTTATTCCCACTCTTGGCTTTCTGTTTTTAACTAGTTCACAATCTATAGAAGAACAGGTCCTCCTAACCCATGACCACAAAGTTTGCTCAGGAGTCTTTGATGAAAATGAAGTTACAGTATACAGAAATCTTGACGGCAGGCCATGAGCCTCAGACTGCAGTTCTTGCTTTGTTACACACACTTGTAATGAAGAAGTAAATGTTTTGTTCATATGCCTGAGATTGTCGTGTTCTTGTCATTAAACATAAAATATAGAGTACCCAAAACATTCCAGAGAAGAAGGAAAAAGAAGATTTTACAAATTGGAAAGGACAAGTTTTCTCCAGGTAGTCAAACAGTTATGATGTAAAGTGGTCTCATTAAATCATAAGTACTTTAACCTTTCCTTGAAAGAACTGGAAGATTTAAAGATTTATAAAGAAATGTTGCCTAAACTAAAAGAAGACTCACATTTGACATGTATTGAAATGATAATGCTGATTTCAATAGGCATTCTAAGAGCATTTTGCTCCCAAAGGAGTAATTCAAATCCAGTTACCCCTTTACATTTTACATTTAAACTTCCTTTCTAAGGCTTTTAATGTGGTGCTGCCAAAACATGGCAAAGTTATGCAAATGTGATTTAGCAAAATAAAGGCTAATATGAATTTTATTAAATAATTAGAGACACTGAATTTGTAATAAAACATTCCCAACTGACAGTCCTATAGATGACCCATTTCACTCTAGTTTTGGTAGATGTGGATATGACAGCATACATTTCTTAAGACTCTTCAAAGTTCATGATTTCTTTATTCATTTATAGAGGGAAATATATAAATATGAGTAAGCATTAGGAAAACAGCAAAATAATCTAATTTTACATGATAGCCATTTTGAATACTGTACAGTAGGGCTGTATAATGCTTTAGGTTTTTAGATTCCAAAAAACTGCTTTGGAGAACATAGGGACATGAATATAGGACTTTTCTGCAATGCTTTAAAGCAGCTGAATTGATGCTCTAAAGAGTTATAGATCAGTGCCACATTTGCTCTGAAGCATCTTTTTGGAATAGAATCGGAAGCACAGCACAGCCCTTCTGTATCTTTGCAATCCCATGTTCCCTGCACAGAATGCCCGACCTAACCTCTCTTACTTCAACTTTTACCTTAAGTCTAGCTTACAAATTCTGTAGAACCTTTAGATCTAAACCCTTATGCTAATTTTATATCCTCTAGGTTCATGGTAGAGCTGCTGTATAACATCGCTTCATGGCATTTGCCCAGACATAGAACCAGTACAGAGATCAGCTTTCAATTTTATATGCTGTTATGTCAGCCCCAAAGAAGATACTAATTCACTGTGTATGATACTAATGATTGATTGTGAGTTATATGTAGTTGTATCCTTCAGCCAGTGGAACAATTTTGTTATTTTGAACACCTATAAGCTGCCTGGGATGCACAACATTCTGTATACAAGCCTTTTTTTCTAACAAATGGCATAATCTGAAAAGTACTGAAGTTTAGGTATGTACTGTAAATGCATGCAGCATCTTGAATGGTGGATTAGAGAATCAATGCTATTATACATGACAGTGCTGATCTCCTATTTGTTATGTATTTAATCAAGAAACTTTATGTCTTCTTATTGAACCTAGAACCTTTTTTATAAGGCAAATGTTCAGCACAGCCGGGTAACTTGTGAAATATTTCAATACCTGTTTTTACTGCTATGCTTCCTTGCTTTAGAATATTGTGATGGATATTATATGCAGGAATGAACACTGGTCATTGTTAAAACTCTGTTAGAGACCGCAGTTTGAAATAAAGGAATGTATCATCACTTGTCCCCTACTTTATCATAATATTTTAAGTTAAATTCTACCATTTTAACATTTGTTCAGATGTGCCCCTCTCATATAATACAAGACTTTAATACTGGTGCTAAAGGTTATTTATTTATTTAACTCACCTGCACGCTAAGATGATTCCATTTCTTCACAAGAATTCTCCCCAGTGTCATTACTTTTATCGGTAGCTGCAGCCCATTTATAGTGCGATAATAAAACACTGTCTCTTTTTCAGAAATTGTAAGCTTGAACACAGTCTGCCCATCAACAGCTTTCTCCACCATACACCTTTGGAAACAATAAAGAAGACAACACCTAAGGTGAACTTCTAGAAGAGCAGTGGAATCCCTACAGAAATAGGGGATGGGGGAAAGAAGTGATGCAGGTATGAGAACCAGGTATTTATAAAGCAGGAATTGAGCTTAATGGAGTTAAAGTCAAATAAATTATCATGGGAGGTTTCTGCTAGAGTCCTTTAAGCCTCTGTTTGGGGCCCTTTCTCTTCAACAAATGTATATAAATAACTTGGATTTGGGGGGGGAGTTGCCAATACAACATAAGATAGAATTAAGTTTCAATGGGTCAAAACTAATCAGATATTATTCAACAGAGATCTTTATAAATTTTAGCACTGAAGTGCAACAAATTAGTAATAAATATACTTGCATAAGTAAGCTCTAGATTTTTTGGGAATCACATATCACATGTGCTAAAAAAGCTAGTGCAATCCATCATTCAGTTAACAGAAGCATAATGTCTGGGTCACTGGAAGCAATACTCTACTCTTGGTACAACATCTTAAGATCAATGACATAATGGGCTATCTACAGAGAAGAGCAATCAATACACTGAGGATACTGGCAAAAAATTCCTAAGATGAATGAAGGAGCTAAATATGTTTCAGGGGTTTCTGCAGGGTTAAAAAAAATCAAGATGGCAGCCCCGATGGTGCAATTGAAGCTCCACTTGTTTTTTTATGTGTGTCACACATATCCTTTGTATGTTTAGTCTGGAGAACAACACATAAAGGATAGGCAAAATAATGATCTTCCAAATTCTGAAAGACTGGCATTCAGAAGATAGAATTTGCTCTGCTACTCTATCAAAGCAATGGTGGAAATAGCAATCAAGCATATTTTATGTAACCATTAGAAGAAACTTCCTCAGAACAAATGTTGTTTGTGAGTGGAACACATTGCCTGGGAAAGTAGTGTTCTCTTCTTTGTTTTAGAACTTTAAGCAGAGTCTGGATAACCATCTGTCAGGAATTTTGTAGTGGCAACCTCTACTGCAGATCCTGCATTGATTAGGGAATTGGACTAGGCTAAAGGCATTTGAACTCTGTGAAAATATGGAATTAGGATGGGTCATTTGTGAGCTGTGGGAAGACATGGTATCAAGCAGGCCTCCAACATTGTTGTGGGTAAGGCTGGGCTACACATGAAAAGACATAATGTCTCATTCAGGCCCCACCAAAGATACTTAGTTGTTTCAGGTGAATAAGAAAATGGCTTCCCCACCATTCCAGGTATAGCAGGTTACTGGACTGAGTACTGAATTTTACTTCAACATTGGTGATGGGACGCTATCCTAAATCAAAACAGAAGACAGAAAGTTATTTTAAGGGGAGGGGGAGCAGCACAGGACAATTTATGTAGCATATTCAGTTCTGTTATCTAATAACCTGCAGCTACTGTCTGTCTTCCAACATCTGCTGCCAGAAGCCACTACCTCACCTTGCCACTAAATTAACTAAGAAAGTGTCCATGGGACTATATCTCAGTATGTGCTAAAGTTGATACTTAATACTGATAATTTAATAATTATCAAACTGATAATATAAATAATGCCACATCCAACATTATAGAAGCAGGCTTCTCCTCATTCAGCTTTCCAGATTCCCTATCTCCCTTGCATGCCCTCAAATTCTGTTCTAGACAGTGAGCCAATCTTCTATAGAAGATATTCCCCCATGCAGGAAACTACACAAAAGGGGAGAATCTTCTGCTTGTGAGTATTGTTCCATCAGCAGATGAATGCAATTGGATTCCATCCTTTACTTTTATTACAATGCCATTTAAGCACACAATAAAACATTTATCCATAAAATGTTCCAACTTTTCTAAAAGTATTTTTACATTAGTTCAAGGTTACAGGGCATACTATTTCAAAAAGAACTTTGTTGTTTTCCCACTGCAGTCCTACGCTACTGTTTTCAGTTAAAAATAGTCACGATTCTTGCCCACAGACTGGCTTGTCACTAACTCACTTTTAATCAGACAAGATAAATGAAGTTTGACCATTATTCTCTTTCAGTAATGATTCTGATCCCATCAATTATTTGTCAACAGAATTTTAAGTGAACTATGCAGTCTGCAACGTTGCTAAAAATGCATTTCTTAACATACTGCTGATTCTGCCTGCTTGTAAACATGTTGGTTTTTCAAAATCAAATATTTGTCAAAGGCACAGCCAAGAAGGAAAATATTTAGGAACTGGATTTACTCAGTTCCTGGATAAACAATAATTGGATAATCCAAAGTTTATTAATTTTGCTTATCTAAAAACAAGTATTTCCATATGTGGATCCCAACAAGTGTCCTGCCTTTAACGAAGGAAGTGACCCTGATGTGTAACACTTTAAAATCCATAAGGTTTTCACAAATGTGTGATTTACAATGAATTTCCCATCTGGTGAAAGTATGTGGTATCTTGAAATGTCATGACTATAACAATGACAGTAAAACTTTCAAGAAAAAGTTGACTTCATATCAAAGTATGAAAGGTGAGGGAAGACCTCCTAGCCATACAAAGACATGCAATATTGTTCTAGTCTGTTTTTTGTTTTTTTTAAAAAATTCATCCTGTTCAATCACTACTCTAAATATTAATTCTCATTCAAATCCAGCTTGACATATATTAATTACATGAACATATCTATGTTGTTTATATATTTTATAGTTTATACTTTTCTTAGAGAGCACTCCTAAGATTGCTAGCTAGGTCAACTAGAATGTCTCAGTAGATGTCCCATCCAGGTCCAGCCAGGTTTATGGTAAGGAAGACAGAAACTGCATTGATCTGAGTCAGTTCACTTTGACCATCCTTAATATACTTCCTTTTTTTCTTCTTAACACTTGTGGAACAATTATGAAAGAAGACAATGACAGTGGAGGTTTCATTAGTACAAGGAGAAGCTCTTCAATAGTGCAATTATTTCCATGAAGGCCTTCTCTGCACATATAACACGGTCCCCACAAAAATCCAATGCCTTTTGGATAAGCCTCCCAAGGACCACAGAATTACATTTCAATTCCTTCCTTCCTTCCTTCCTTCCTTCCTTCCTTCCTGCCTGCCTGCCTGCCTGCCTGCCTGCCTGCCTGCCTGCCTTCCTTCCTTCCTTCCTTCCTTCCTTCCTTCCTTCCTTCCTTCCTTCCTTCCTTCCTTCCTTCCTTCCTTCTTGCCTCCCCTCCCTCCCCTCCCCTCCTCTTTTGTCAATTTATATAGTCTCCCATCTCAATGAATGACCCTGTGCAGGGAACAATGTTAAAAGTAAAAATAAAAACAATGACAATGACAACTACAAAAATTAAAATACATAGCAGCCAAGAGAAATACAATCACCAACACAACCAGGAGATGGGTACCTTCACACACGCAGGGCCCCAGGCCTGGGCACACAGCCAGGTCTTTAGGACTTATGAAGGACCAGCAGGGTTGGGGCCAACCTGATCTCTGGAGGGAGAATGTTCCAGAGGGTGGGTGCTATGGTGGAAAAGGCTTGCCTTCTGGCCCCATTGGCCAGCATTCTTTAGCCTGGACTGGATCAGGCAGGTAGAAATAACTGGGCCCTTAATGGACAAGATGGACCCTTAAGTACCCCAGCCCAAGCTATGAAGGGCTTTAAAGGTGACAACCACCACCTTGAATTTCATCCAGAAGCACACTGGCAAGCAATGCAGCTCATGAAGTAGTGGTGTCACATATGCTGAATAGCCAGTGCCATTTACTATCTGAAGCTTCTGAATGCTCTTCAAGGGCATGTAGAGCACATTAAAGTAGTCCAGATTTCCATGGTCCATGGTCCATTTCCATGAGGGCATGAACCAAGCCCTACAGCACTCTAAAATTAGAGGCCATGGGCTGGATCTTTCCCCCCATCAACACTGACTGGAACCAGCCCTAGAGGAAGGAAGAGAACCAGCACAACACAGTACCACCTACCCCAACTCCCAGAGTTGGCCCAAGAGGATACAATGATTGATGATATTGACAGCCGCTGAGATGTCAAGAAGAGCAAGGATGGATGCACTACCCCCATCTTGCTCTCACCAAATCAATGCCATCTCAGTCCCATACCCAAGCCTGAATCCCAGCTGAAAGGGATCCATATAATCTGTTTTATTCAGAGTCCTCTGAAGCTGCAGTGTGACCACCTTCTCCACAACCTTCTCTAAAAAGGGAAGTTTGGAAACTGGATGAAAATTGCCCAGAGTAGTTGGGTCAGGTGTTAGCCCCTTGAGAAGGGAGTGCACCACTGCCTCCTTAAGGGGCAGCAGGACTACCCCTCCCCTTATATAGTTAATTACTTTAAATACTTTGTTCATTTCTCTGTTTTTACTTTAAGGGTAGAAGATCAATATATCAAATATTTAAGTAAAAGTTTCATGTGAAAGAAGATGTAGAAACTTAGCAACTGCCTAGGAAATGGTTCCTAATGATTAAATTTGATCTCTTTGATAACCTTTGGGTTGTTGGACCATTGGATTCTATGGCAAATAGAGGGACTTGGTAAATACACACCTCCATCAAGACTCTGAAGATAGTCTCTGCTCTTGAGATTGATTTAATGAGATATCTCGAGCATGTATTACTGCTGTTCTGATTATTAATTACAAATAAAAACAATACAATTTACAATAGACAGCAATGAAAGGAGTCTCTTGGGAGAGGATACTGTTTGAGAGCAGAACAGTATTAAATATATGTCTCACTTAGATTCTATCTATGTTAGCTATCAGACATACCATGCATACCTGAAATCTGACAATAAACTTTGAGCACAGGGTTGCAGCTGACAGATAACATAATGTACCTTAAGTAGCTTTAACTTGCTGTATTATTGAAGTGCCAGTTTGCGAAAATCCAACCATTTGCATAAATACAAGTTCCAAATTAATGTATTAAATGTTATTTATTCACTCGATTCACAGCTTGCTATTTCTTCAAGAGTTCATGGGCTGTACATATAATCTGTTTTCCAGTTGTATCCCCACTATGACAACTTGATTAGGATGAGAAATCATGATTATGTTTGTATGACACATTTAGCAGCTCAAGGACAGGGTTAGTGTAACATGCAAACACCCAATCGACTGTGGAGTTAGAGAGAAGCTGTTTTAATCCATAGTGTGCTCCCCTGGTCAATCATACTATGTGAACAACAATTAAACAGTTAAAAGCCAAGGAATTGCTCAACTCCTCCTACACAGATCACAAGGAAAAAGAGGTGGGGCTATTCAGGCTGGATGTTACAGAACTTATTACCAGTGTCCTGATAGCCCCATTGAATGTATCTCCCTCATGCTGACTGGCTGCAGGGTAAACAATGCTTCTTGTCCTATAAGTCCTCAACAACCAGCAATTACTTTAAATAAACCAATTAAAAAAAACAACCCTTAGTGGAGTCTTTTGCATCTAAGCTTTAAAAACATTCATACACAATTCCATTTACTGCTGAATAAAACAATTATGCAAAAGAGACACAGCCGTGGCTCTGGAGACTCAAAACAGCACTAAGTGTCCTCTCAGTATGGACCCTAGCAAATGCCAGGATCAGCTGGGACAGATTCTTCACTCTCATTTCTGTCTTCCATCCGCCCACCGACCCGTGGGAACTCCCACAAAGACACATACAGAGTTTATTTGATTTACAGTCAAAAACAAAGAGGATAACAAAATAGTATGTTTACATGTTCTCAGGCATTTATAGCCCAAAGAACATATTAAAAGATATGAAATCATTAAACAAGTTTATAAAGATACAAATAAACATCAAATGGCAATAGTAATATAGCAGAACTAGACAACCCTTCTGGAAATTAGGATGACTTGTCAATTAAGAAAAGAAGAATATTCTCCTCATCTGATCTACCATGGTTGCTAGTAAAGAAAGACATTATTATAGCTGGTCACTAACTCAAGTAGAAAGGGTAGCACAGACACATCTCTGAGACTGATACTATTTTCCACAATGGGCAGGGACATGGCCACCCTTGCCTTGGAATATGGTTAAATCTTCTCTCCAACAATTAAGACAGAAAAACATTGGATCTAGTGAGTGTAAGGATTCTCTTGGTATTGGCTAGATAAGTAGCATGGGAGAGAGAACTTCCAGACAAACGTGCTCTATACAAAGTGGAGAAAAATCTTGTGAATATTGTTGCTAAGATTGCACTGCTTCAGCTCTATTGGGGTTCTTTTGAGGCAAATCAAGGTAAAAAATTGAGCTAATAAGGAGTAAAATGTTATGTCCTGATCTATACCTGCCTTCCATTATGACAAATAATGATCCTGTAAAGTCAGAAACAAAGACAGCCAGTTCACTCTAGTAGTTAAGGCACTCAGGTAGGAATGGGGAAATGTGACAGGACTTCTGGAGACAATCACTACTTCTATTTTGTCATACTTGATGACTAGTCTTTCCTTTCTACAAGGAAAAGGCCCAGAGAGTTCACTTTAATCCCACTTGCATTGTACAGAAGACATAATCAGCACACAGCAGAAGTGAAACAGACCTTGTGGCCAACATTGAGTGAAATTCAGGTTTTGTCAAGGACTACACCAGAGAATTAATATTAAAGTTTAAAAGCATCCTTGCTGCATCACTTTTTGAATAGGAATTGAGCGTCCGACACCTTAAGGAGCCATAAAGGGCTGGCAATTTCTTAATCAACAAAAGGATTTATCAGTCAGTGGAGGAAGCTGCTAATTTCTTCCTTAGTTATTTTTGAAGACTGATTCTAAAAGCTAGCTTTAATCAAAAACTGTACTTCCTTGCAAAATGCATAGGTAGGAACACAAGCATGCAAACACAAACACACAGGACTATGTGGATGAGACAAAGCGGGCATCTAATCTTTCTACCATCCATGCCAACAGAGCAATAGTCAAAATATTCCCTCACCTACATTGTCAGGAGGGCCGATGGGGGTGGGGGGTGGGAGCAGGGCTCTTTCTAGCTTTCCAGAAGGAAACCATCCATACAAAGATAATCCCATTAATCTATCACTGCTCCCCAGACACCAGTCACCAAAGTGCACAGGACACCCCAAATCTGATTCCATCATGCCCCATATTATTCAAGAACAACTTCTAGACTCAGTCACCATAAAGCAGCCTGTCTGATTTGGGGGCCCATTCCAGTCCATGTCCGCATAATGCTCCTTCACATCCACATTCCAAAACATGAGACAGTGTGACAATCACCTGTCTTATCAAACTTCTCATCAGTAAATAGATATGTGAGATGGTGTCTTATTTCATGTAACCAATAAATGAATGATAAAGGACACCATCTTGACCTAGATTATAGGAAAGATGAATGAATAGAGCTGCAACAACAGTAAATAATAATGCAGAAGCAAGGCAAAAGTTATTATGCACAACTGAGAATATTGATCCCAAATCTATATTCCATTATATTTAGCTGGCCACTATTTTGCTAAGCCA
This sequence comes from Python bivittatus, assembly GCF_059951505.1. NCBI lineage: Eukaryota > Metazoa > Chordata > Lepidosauria > Squamata > Pythonidae > Python > Python bivittatus. Next base: position 111,258,408 of record NW_028277030.1, on the reverse strand, counting down.
GAGGCTAATAGTCCTGGAAAATATAGCTGATAGTCCCACCCTCACAGCAGTAGCACCAATGCAACAGAGAGTCCTTTCGCCAGGGCTACAGTACACAAATCTGCTAAAAATTCCTGACAATAGAAAAGAATCTGAGTGCATCAAACTGATCTGTGGAGCCAACAAGGTGCCTTTGACTGTCATCACCAAGGTGCCATCAGGGATGTCCAAAGAAGCAGTACCACCAGCAGCAACCCACAGGAGAAATATCCCACTGTCACAGAGACAGTCTCCATCAAATCCTAACCCAAGGATTTCCATGGTCAAATTATATCTATCCCCTGACTTGCCCAGAAAACACTCCCATCACTATAATGGCCATTTCCACCTACTACAGCTCCATGCAGCAGCCATAAACTGACATCAGGGATACATTCAGCATGGAAAAGGTGAAGAGAAGATAGCCCTGGAGACACTTCTAAGAAATGTAAGCAGCTGCCAAAATCACCAAAAAGGAATTTTGACTGAGGCAGGTGTTATCTGTATCAAGGTACTGAAGTAAGCTTCCATGGCTACCCGTGGACTTTAACTAGTTCTCCCTAGTTCAACACCATACCTGCTATTTAAAATAGAAACAATAATTCATAAAGAGAAAGAATGCATTCAAGTTCCTCCTGTAAGAATTGTCTACACACAGATAGTAAATAGCAAGAGAAAGAACACCAGTCATATAATCAAATATGTGATCTCCATATACTGCCTAAAGTGAAACAGTCAACTAAACTTGTACCAAATAGTATTTCTAAGTTTACATGAAATCAGTGTGATAACATTAGTGTGCCATTCATTTTATGTGCATCCTGACAGAAATTCTGTCTATTATTATGTTTGATTTTACTGGTTGAGTAACCATCTGCCAGCTACTTACATTACGCCTTTTTTCTCAAGTTTCAACCACACGGCTAAAGTGAACGAAACAGCAAGCTTCCGAGCACGAGGAGTGAAAAAGCAACCCTTTTCACCATGAAAAACAATGCTTGAGGTGTTGCCCAAAGATCCAGAAGGCACATCATCTTGGTCTTGTCTGATACCGTTGCCCAGGCCTTCTGAGAGAATGGCAGCCTGGGAAGCAGGAGATGATCTGTACAAACACTTCTGAATGCAAAATTGCTGAGTACAGGAGTGAATATTTTCAACAATAGCTGAACTTTGACAAAAAACACTCCGCTCTGGCAATCCACAGGTAGCTTGGGTTGGCACGATGGAAATGTTCTTGAAAGCACCCACATTTTCAAGACTTGGGAAATGTCCCTGTGAACTGGCGAGAGGTAAGGTTGTATAATAAACGGTGATGGATATTTCAATGGCATGAAGCAGGAAACCACAGTGCAGGACCAGGCAAATCATGTTTATAGGCAGGCTGCTTCTTGATAAGGCGTCCCTAAATAAATAATGATGACTGCATCAGTGGAAATGCCCTTGGGCAGCTAGTTGAGAGATGATGCAGCATTTCTCCTTAATTTGAAATCCTGGCAGCATCACGTTTCTCAAGTCGAGTGGCATCTACTTGGGGAATGCTAACACCTGAAAATAATACAAAAATATTTAAAAGGAATTTGTGCTTTATACCATAAACAGATATGCATACAACTCAGGCCAGACTGACCTAGATCTGTCAGGGAGGGAAAACCAATTGAAACTGAAAAGTCACTTGCAAATCTTGACATATTCACTACAATGGTATATCTCATGACTGGTATGGTATGGTAATAACACCATGTAAATGAGGTGGCATTGCTGTCTAAGATAAACAGATAGCATGCAACCTCCTTATTTATATGAAGAATAAATACAGCGGGGTTGTTCTGAAAAAGAGAGAAAGAGCTGGAGAGAGATTATGGAATATTTTAAAATTGAAAATTTCCACAAATACCTGAAACAATTTCACATTCTGCCATACATGAAACCCCAACTGTAGAACTACTAAAGCCCATATAGTTACTCCAGAACTACAACTTTATCAGTTCGGTATCTGAAATATGCAGACACTTCAGCTACGCAGTATTTAATAATTGGATTTATGCTGTGACAAGCAAAGCACCTAGCAATCTATTTATAAACGTGTACATAATCCATTTTAAAAAGATACTCAAAAAGTTAAATGTAGAAACATATAACTTTAAATTTGCAAAGCATTTTGTGTCTTACCCCAATTGTCCATTTCACGCAGCGCCTTTTAGCCTTCAGCAAAGCTGATTAAAAACGTATCACCATCTGTCCTGTTTGACTGTCTTCCTGGTAAAACTCTGTGCTATTTTCTGACATTGGAGATAGTGACTATGTCTGATATACAGGTAAAGTTAATGCTACATAACTGTAAATGATAAGTACCTTTACCTTGTTATTACTGACTGCATTTAACCAAGGAGACGGACACTCAAATGTTCAAGTTAACAATTGGCTCATATGTCAAGAAGGCTAGTTTTGGTTACCTGGCAACAGTAGTGGAGTTACCCCAGTAACTCCTTTCAACCAGCTTGATAGGACACAGTAGAAGCAACACTCGTGTACAGCTGAAGGAGGTCAGGCTGTAAGCACTTTAAGTGGGATGGTAGAGAACTGTCTGCTCATTTCCAGCTCCTCAACAGCAGGAGAAAACAGTGGAAGTGCTCAGGGCAGCTGCCATTTGAAGGCAGCAACCTCAACCTGATCCTGGGTTGTTTTGGGCTGTGTTTCAATATTTTCTAGCCACTTTCATGGGTGGGTTGCTGGGTGGGTGGGAGGGAGGGATGTAAGAAAACAAAGCAGTGGTCAACTCGGCCACTGTTCCTCAAAGTCAAAGGGTAAAAAATTTAATACAACCATGGGCAGGAAATGCAGAACTCACAGACCCTTATGCTCCTCCCCTGCCCTCAGGGGTTTCAGGGTCCCATGCCGTATTTCTTGCTTCAGAGTAAAAGAGCTGTCAAACTGGAGAGCAAGGAAGGAGAGCTTCCTTCCTGCAAGAGAGGGAATTTCTCAATCTTTTCCTCTGTGGTGTGAAATAAATAATTATTATTCATGATTGTATTTGTAATATCAGAAATTAAATGAATTTCCTTGCCTCCCAAATTCTGGAATGACCGCCAGTTATGAATAACAGGAAATCTTGGGACCACCTCAAGGCATTCCACAAATGGCTTTTCTCATCCAAGGCAAGAAAACTATAATACTGAAATAACAATAACAGAATCGTGGAAACACAATCAGAGTCATCAACTCATGGGCAGTACCAATAATTTAATACACTGCAGGAATAGTCACCTGGACTCAAATGGACAGTGATAAAATCTTCAATCTGCATGGAGAGGTCTAGTGTTTTTAGCTATTTATAATGATGTTAACCTCAATCTTAAAGGAAATCAACCCTGATTGCTCATTGGAAGGATTGATAATGAAGCTCAAGTTCAGATATTTTGGTCACCTAATGTGAAGAGAGGACTCTTTGGAAAAGACCCTGATGCTGGGAAAGATTGAAGGCAAAAGGAGAAGGGGACAGCAGAGGATGAGATGGTTAGATAGCATCACTGAAGCAATGAGCATGAAACTGAGCAAACTCAGGGAGGCACTGAAGGATAGGAAGGCCTGGCGCAATATGGTTCATGGGGTCACAAAGAGTTGGACACAACGACTGAACAACAACAACAATGATGTTAACTTAGGATAACCACCAAAGACAAGTTATTAAAATTACATTTTAATTGAGGAGATGGACATTCAAATAGTAAAAGAGGCTCAATATAAGTAAATACACACTTAAAAAAAAATCAACTATGTATCTCCTTGTGAAATCTCAAACAGCAGTGGCTGACCTGGAAAAGAGTCTTGAGGTTAGAGTGAATAATTAGATGAATAGAGTGCTAAAACAAAAATACATGCAAGCAAACTTTAAGATAACTCAAGAAGACAATCAATAAGGTTAGAATTTGAATATTTTGGCCAAACCATGTAAACAAATAAACAAGTTTCTTCTGAAGATGTATTGCTAATAATAAAGAAATTCCTAAGATTCTATAAACCTGGGCAGTTTATAGAAAGAGTTTACTACACTCAGGAGTGTGTTTGCATATTTTGATTCATACTTGAGATAATTCTTCACATTTCAGTGTATGGATGTAGACATGTTATGAGATAATGCACTGCTACAATCAGAACACTACAGTATAAAGAAGAATTTTTTTGGCACAGTATAATTTTGTCTGAGAGTTTTTTAAAAATTTGCTACTGTCTTCTGGGATTATTTCCCCCTAATTTCCCAGTCTAGCATACAGTCCTCAGATTTCCCATGGTCTCCCACTGAAGAACCAAGCAGGTCCAGCTCTGATAAGCTTATTGACTTCAGCCAAGAGTGGTTAGTTGCTGCCATCTAACTAATCTTTAGATGCGCCTAGCTGTGCATTTATTAGCACTCCATTTTGGGACTACTCTAGAAATAAACAATCTGTTTTGTTTTATTTGATAATGAAAACACTGGCCCAATGTATAACTGTTTGGGAAAAAATGCTATGGATCCATTGGAAAGGGAATAAAAACTAAAACCATCAGTATCAAATGACATATATAAATTATATAGTTCTAATCATTCTATCTTGGTGCAATCTGCAGCTAAAAAGTTGCAGAGAGAAGTAACTAAAATTATTACAAGAGAACAGCTCATCTAGGAAGCAAAATTATTGTATTTGTGACCTTTTAACCTTAGAAAAAGTGGAGAAATTAGCATAACAGAGAGGTATGTAATTATATGTGATGTGAAGGATATAGCTAAGTTCCTTTCCCATAGTCATCCGACAAAGGTAAGTGATTACAAATTCAAAACAGACAAAATAATATTTTTATGCACCACACTTATACTATGAATTCCTTCAGCCACCACTAGAGGGCTTTAAAAATGAATCATACAAATTAATGGGAAATAATGCTATTAGTCATAAAGCTGCTGTTCATTATTTTAATATATTCTTTCTAATTTCAGAGTCAATGCGCTTCTGATCAACAGCTGCTAAAAGGCATAAGAGTTTTTGTATTCTGCTCTGGACTTCCAGCTAGCATCTGTGGGACAGACTGCTGGTCTACATAAGCTTCTGACTGATCCAATCAAGCTCTATACATTTTCTTATGAGTTTGTTTTATGGACTGGAGTTTCTTGGACAGTTACCTAGAAGTCATGGATGGGCTAGATTCCTTTGCTGTCAGTCAACATCCTGATGAATGATCAAATACTACATCACAAAATTTTCCTCTCAATAGCCAGTCTTATGGATGTCTTGATTGCATTAGAAACTAACAGAGTCGCATAATGGCTCACACTCATCATATAATCACTCAGTGACATAATTAATACATCATATCTATGATAGATCCTAAAAAAGGATAACTAATAAACATTGCACCTTTTTTGCCAAACATCATTTTTTGCTTGGTGTAAGTTCCCAGGAATAATTGATTTTCTAGAAGGCAACAAAAATTCTCAAAATGACAGTGGAAGCTCTCTTTCACTAAATTTATTTAAGCAAATCTGTAATACATTAAGCAGGGATTGACTAAATGACCTCCAAATGTGCTTGATTCTATGATTGTACAACATGAGTCCTTGTTTCCAAAGATACTTGAAAAAATGATGTGGAGATACTCTCAGGTAATTTCAAGTAATACAATCAATTCTAGCAGTAAATTGGACAAACGACCATCTCATCCTGGAATGAGCTGCTGAGAAAAGCCCATGAGCCAAGATTGTGCTGGGCAGAATAGGTTATTTGCAAAAGGTTACAAAAAGTGAAAGATGGGAGAGAAATGGGCAGCGGCGGGGGGAGGCTGTCTTCCCCTTTGACTATATTTTCCCACTCCCGTCATTCCTTAGCACTGAAGGTCTCTGATAGAAATTCTGAGAGAAGAGGGTTTTTTTAGTTTACATTTGACCTCTGGCAATACTGTCTTTTAAATATTAGAATTAAAGCTGAACACCTCAGTTCATAATTGATCCTTCCATCCATCAATTTGGCTTTGTATTCTGTTCACCAAATTTTACCTCTTTCCAAAATTCTAATAATGTGTTTACTATTCAGAGTTTATTGCACTATTTTACATATAGGGATAGACTGTTGTAAATGTTGAAGCACTGACCTTCAACATTCATGCTGTCCTTGCTATCAACCCTAGTCTTATAGTAGCATTTCTCCTTTGTTAAGTCATTCTATTCCTAAGAAGTTACTTAGCAGTGCATGTTGGATTCATTTCACTCAATCATCCAATAAAAATTCTGGAAACATCGATGCTAAATAATAAACCTTCCAGGTATGTACATTTTAAATAGCTGGAGGAGAAGCTGGGCACTGACAACCAGAAATAATTAATAACTTGTGTTTAAAAAGGAAAGAAATTCAGTATAAACTAAGGAGATAAATACTAAAGAAAAAGTTTATCAAAGAGCAGGAGGTAGCAGAAGCAGGAAATACTTTATGGACCTGTTAAGAACCTTTTAACAGCTCTGGAAATTTTGTACAGCACACAACATCTTTTAGAACCAGTACTTCCTTTGCTACCAAGGAAGCAAACTGAAGTTTTCTCTGAAACGACATGACCTTGAAGAATCTCTTTCTATAATAAAGTACAGAATTTCTTTCCATTAGTACACTAGGACAAATTGTGAGAAACCTCCACTTAACTAGTTCTAAAGTAGACTGGTTGGACAACAGCTGATTTTCCCTAGTCTGTCATGCGAGTCAGATTTGTGGGTGTTTCTTTGGCCTGTCTATATCTCCTGATCTGTGGAAGACAACTCATTTTAGATTGCTTGTTTGAGACCAACAACTCACAACCAAAGCCTATGGTTTAAAATTGGGTATTGAATCTCAGATAACTCTTGTCTTTTACTCTATCCAAATTCAGTTTCGTAATATAATTCTAGTTTGTACATCACTTTACTTGGTTGGCTATCTAACTATCAAGATACAATGGAATAATTATTAGAAAAATAAAACCTTGTCCAACTTGCACTGTTGCTAGTCTGCCTGACAACAGGCTACATTCTCTTTGGTTTCAACTGTTCTGCTCTCCCTGGCAATCTTCATAAAAACTTTGTGGATTTAAAGAAGCCACCAGCATATATGTTATAAGAAATACCGTATTTTTCCGACTATAAGATGCCCCCATGTATAAGACAACCCCCACTTTTCCAACCCAAAATTAAGAAATCAATATTTTAAAGATAAAGCAGAGCACATTTTTATTTAGTAATTAGGTAACATTTATATACCAGTACTATGATATTATGCATCACACTTAGCTTTGAGCATATCACTTTATTCAGCCTCTGTTGCATCACTGTTTTCTTCTTCATCGCTATTAGTTCCAGACATATCAGTTTCTTCAACTTCTATTGCATCACTGCTGTCTTCTGAGTCACTGTCTATATATGTGAGATCATCCTCAGTTCCATCCATGGCATTGCTGATTCCACATTTCTTGAAGGACTTCACAATCACCTCTTGTTTGACGCCATACCATGAGTTTAGGACCCAATTGCAGACCTCAGTAATGGTTGGTTTTTTCACTCTTCCTGTTGGTGTCAAGTTACCACCTGCTTTTTGCATCCATCCACTCCATTCTTCTCTCATCAGGGCTTTAAATAGCTTGTTGATTGAAACATCTAGTGGCTGTAGCTGACCTGTAAGTCCACCAGGAATAACTGCTAGCTGTGTTCGCAAATCTGATGCAACCCTTTTTGTCTTTCCTGTTAAATGTGCTCGGAACTGATCAAAGACAAGCAGAGCTGGCTTCTTTAAGAGCCCTCCAGGTCTTCTGGACCAAACCTTTGCAAACCAAATGGCCATAATGTCTTCATTCATCCATCCCTTCTCATGAACTTGCACAATAATGCCAGGTGGTATGGTCTCTTTAGGATATGTTTTCTTTTTAAAAATAAGCATAGGAGGGAGTTTAGTACCATTTGCACAGCATGAAAGCACAGCAGTATAGTGTGTCTTTTCATGGCCACTTGTTTTAATTGCCACTGTTTTGATTCCTTTCACATCAACAGTTCTGTTGGAAGGCATATCAAAATTGAGAGGCACCTCATCCATGTTTGCAATCTGACTTGGTTCAAAATCATATTTTTTCCGAAGTTGTATGACATAGGAGTGAAACTGTAGGATTTTATTCTCATAAACCGGTGGCATTTTCTGAGCTAACTTTGTTCGTACTCTCATGGCCAACCCTTCTCTCCTCATGAAATTGAAGCACCATTTTGCCTTTCCTATAAAATCAACAATCTTCATTTCACTTGCAAACCTTCTTGCCTGACATTGAATAAGCTTGGTTGACACACATAAGCCACTCTGGCGCTGCTCCAGAATCCAAGTCTTAAGCCTCTGCTCCAAGTTTGGCCATTTTGCTGGTTTTCCTCTTAAGGCCTTCTTCTTTTTTGGCATCTTAAGGAATTGTTTTTCCTGTTTTCTCCACTGCCTGATCATACACACAGTGGGAGGAGGTCCAAACTGTCTCTCTGCAGTTCTGTTTCCATGCTCTTTTGCAAAACTGATTACATTCAGTTTGAATTTTGCACAGTAAGACATTCTCTTATTTATATTTTTATTTTCCGACATCTTTATGGGCTCTCCACCTCCAATGGGATGCGTTCCAATTGGTTTGTTCAGCATCAGCTGACATCAGTTACATAAGGCTCGTGATTGGAGGAAGCCCGTTCGCAGAGACAAGATATGGGCAGTTTCACTTGTGGTTAGAGGCTCGTGATTGGAGGAAGCCCATTCGCAGAGACAAAGTATGGGCAGTTTCACTCGTGATTGGAGGAAGCCCGTTCGCAGAGACAAGGTATGGGCAGTTTCACTCGTGGTTGGAGGCTCGTGATTGGAGGAAGCCCATTCGCAGAGACAAGGTATGGGCAGTTTTGCAACCACACGGTTCTCTCCTCAGCTGATTTCCTTGAATAAGACGCCCTTCAATTTTTAGCATAAGGATTTTAGAAAAAAGTATCATCTTATAGTCAGAAAAATACGGTACCTTTGCCAATCACAATAGTGCTTTATTAGATGCATCTGAAAAACATAAAGGACTCTTTAAATGATCCCACACTTTTCCCCTTACAATGTGCAACAATCCCAGTTGTCAATACAGTTTGGGACTGAAACTAAATCTAGTATTTTATTATGGAGCGGCCATAGCAGAAAGACTTTTCCTTGGGATAAAGGGGCGAACACACACACACACACACAGAGTATCCTGATCAGTGGCTTGTAGAAGAAAAGTCACTTTGGTAGCAGCTTCTTATTTGCAGAGAAGGTGGAGAAAATATTAATCACCTATAAATGGTTTCCTGGCTTCTTCAACAAATAAGGCTAAGAGCAAAATATTAATAATTAAGTCCAGATGCAGGCATAGTGTTAGCCTCAAAGGGATATGCCCAAGAAAGTGATGTGATAAGTCTACCAGTTTTACCTTAATCCAGAGATAGAACAATCTTGTCCAGATAACTTTAAAAGTATACCAATCTGATTCAATAGACAGGTTCAATATGAGATTGGAGAAAACAAAGGCTATAATCTCCTTTATTCCAATATAGAAATCATACAAATGGGATGAAATTTGGAAGCAAATTTATGAAGACTGAAATCTTTGTCCAATTTCATAGAAATTCATATAATATATTTCAAGGTACAACATCTTAATATCTGTGATTTTTTTAAGTGGTAATAACTGTTAGAAAAAGTGTGATCAAATTTGTAGCTATTGTAAACATTTTCATCATGAACACCTCTACTAAATTTCAAACAGATAGGTTAAAGTAAGTTAGAGCACATTAAGTGATGAGGTCAAATCACCTAGCCAGTGCAATATACAAAACAGTTAACCAACCATTCAGGATATAAGATTAAGCAACAGTGAGATGAACCAAAAGATAAAAACTTAATCTTTCAATCCCAAAGATATCTCTACCTTCCAAGATGCTATAATAACAGTAATCAATGGTAGCAAGAATCACTTTCATATGAAGATAGAGCTCTTGATCATTCAATCCAATATTACTCTTTCTTCCTTCCAGAGCAATTTGTTTTCATACATACTGATCAATAAGCCCACTTCTACTTCTGATCCATGAATATTCACCCCTTCTAGAGAAGCATGAAAAAACGATTACATTCAATTGTAACAAGAAGCAATATTTTCCAACAATTCAATCAGCTGCAGCAAGTCTTCCATTCCCCACTCCTCAGTATATCAAACAATAGAAGAGAATGAAAGCATGCGGTTCTAATTTTAGCTTAAGGGTGAAGACTGCATGCCTAGCACAGGCACGTTGTGCAGACTCCAACCAGCACAGGCAAGTTGATATCTTCCAGAACCATACGTTTGAGAAAACCCACCACCAACCTAGTCACATCAAGCAGTTCAGTCAGGGAAGTTGCTAAACCGCAGGAAGGCCAGTACAGTAGCTGCAGTATCTATTCCTTCAGTACAACTTCAAAACAGAGTATCATACCCTGTTATCTGTCGAAGAATGCCTCTGAAAGCCACAAGAGTCTCCTGGATGACAATGGCCATTTCTCTGCCCCTACCCTAGTGCAGTGCATGATGCCACACCTGAAACCCAGGTGGATATGTTACTGAGACGAGACACAAACTCACCCCAAGCCCATTTAGGTCTTAGTTATACATTCCAGGACAGCCCTCTTATTCACAATAAGATAATGGATGAGGGGTACCTTATTACAGGTCAACTAGCCATTAAGCAGCAACAGCCTGATCCCAGGGGCACTGAGGATCCAATGACTGTGCACTGGGGTTGAGCCCTGGGAACTAGTTCAATACAAAATATCAAGTATACTTTCCCCAAGAGCAGCTTATCCCTGTCTCCTGACATATCTTCCTCTACCCATCCATCACCAAAATGTAAATGCCTGCCCCATAACCCCCAATCAAATAAAACACCTTGAACCCTGCCATCTCTCTACCAGATCCAAGGATCCCACTTAACTCCCAGATGTAAACCAACCATTCCCAGGCCAATGAGCACATCAGAATCCTTGGCCCACTTCTGTTACTTATTCTGCAGTACCTCATATCCAGGCAAGTCAGCTGCCCCCTCCCCCCCCCCCCCCCGTATCACACCAAAACATCCACACTACCCAAAGCTGTTCTCACCAGGACTAAACCAAGCATCAATATTTGGATGATATCCAGCTGCATGCCTTGATGCTTGATGCTGAGCAATGTGGTCAAAGTCCTGACCCAGTGTGGGTCTGGATGGGGAGGAACAGACTTAGGCTCGATCCTGACCAGACCAAGTGGCTGTGTCTATTTGCCTCCCCCCAAGATCCAGTGGTATTCCATCACTGACTCTCAGTGATGTTGTACTTCCACCTTCCAAGACTTTTACACAATCTGGGGATCCTCTTGGACTCTCAGCTTCTGCTCAAAGAGCAGGTGGAAGCTGCAGCCTAGAAGACATTTGCACAGATATACCTAATGTGCCAATTGCACCCTTTCCTGGATCAGAAGACCCTTCAGACAGTCACCAGTGTAATGTGCTCTATTCAGGCTGCCCTTGAAGACCATCTGGAAGTTACAGTTGGTCCAGAATGCAGCAGCACAGGCAGTGAGGAAGGCATTGCATTATGTGTGCATCACCTTGCTGCTTCGCTGGCTAGCTGCACTGGTTACCAGTTGGCTTCCAGGTGCATTTCAAGATGTTGGTTATCACTTTTAAATTCAGGATATACAGTAGGTCCTACCTATCTGAGGCATTGCCTACTTCCAGTTGTCTCTGCCAGTCCAGTATGGTCCAATAGGGTATGCAAGCTCTGGGTCCTGTCAATGTCATCTCATGGAATCCAGGAAGTGCATCTACTCTGCTGCAATTCCTGACCTCTGGAACGATCTCCCACCAGAGATTCACGTGGCTCCCACCTTTATGTCATTTGGGAAAAAAAATGAGCTGGTTGTTCTCTTATTATGGACAATATGGTGATTATGAAGTCCCCTTTTCTCCTTGTGCCTGTTTTGTTTTGCATTGCTTTGCTTTGGTCTTGTTTTGAATAGTTTGCTTTTCCAATAAGTTGTAACTTTTATATGCTTTTATACATGTATTGGTTCTTAGTTGTGACAATAATAATAATAATAATAATAAAAAAAATTTATATGTTGCCTGACTCCCAGCAACTCTGGGCAATTTACAAATTGTTAAAAATGTTTAAAACAAGTAATAATACAAAAATAACAAAACAAAGGAACAAAGATGGTAAAGAAAACAAAGTCACCCAGAATCATTTGGAAGTTGGGCAGATGAATGAATGAATGAATGAATGAATGAATGAATGAATGAATGAATGAATGAAACTCTATCAAAGCCAACTGCAGATTGGAATGAGCTAAAAGGATACCACCATCCCTCCCAACATCTTGCACCCAGGGAAAGGCAAACACCGTCCAATTCAGTCAAATCCAGTCTGGAGAAAGAAAAAAAAAACCCTACCATCCTTTAAAAATCCAGATCAAAAGCCCCAATAACCTCAAATTCCACTTCCTCTGATGTTGTAGATACACACAAAATAAAAGACACTGCTGGCAGTTGAAACAGGCAGCCAATAATCTATCTCCTAGTGGTTCCAATGACACAACACGAGGGTGCAAGATGGCCATGGCCTGAAGCTGTGGGCTCTGAAGAGGCTACAAGACTCAGGCCAGTACCCAATCCAGCTGCAGATTTCAGATACAAATTGTTGGTCATGGAAAGAAAACCCATAGCAGACTATGCTTTGATGTAAATGCCTCCTTGCTGCTTCAGAGTCTGTTAGGAGTAGAATGACCAGGGCAGAACCTATGCTGAAATGCAAAGTCTTGGATTGGCCCTAAGGAGAGAGGGAGAATGCTGTGATGCAACTGTGCAAATTCTTCTTCCAAGGATTGAGAAAATACAGTAGTGGGATCTTTTGTGAACAGTTGGAAGATAAAGATCAGTGAAAAATGCCAGCTGGTGAATGGAACATAAATATTCTTCATAGCATGGCTATGAAGAATATCAACACTTATTTCTTAGTGTATCTTACCGAATGTTGGATGGTCTGAGAATGGAAACCTGCTAGAATAATATGGAAGATAAATAACAGATGCCAGATGGGAGACTAAAGAAATGCCTGAGGTCAACATGCAAGAACATGAGGAAATCTGAAGGCCAATATGTGCAAACATTCTGGTAGATGAAGTAAAGGGCATAATCCACACAATGAGATAATGCAGCCTTTTCATGTAATTAAAAATATATATCTTCATCTAAAATTTCAAAAATACAGTCAGCATAAGCTCCAATATTAATAGGGTGAGCAAATATTTTATCCTATTTAATCACAAGTGATTTAATGACCCTTATCTGATTATACAGGCATCCCAAGCAACACTATTAAAATAAATAAATAGAACATTAAAAGGTTTTTATCCGGTAAGCTGCTTGAAAATATCCAAATTAAATGGTACGAAGAAGGGGGGTGGGATTCATCAATTTTAATGGTATCTAAACATTTAAAATTATGATGGGTGTGTGCATCACACTGACCAGTGTTAATAATAAGTAGGTCTCAAGCTGCTTCCAATAACATCTGAGGGAAAATTCCCATTGACTTGTACAGCAGGAAATGTATTCATCTCTGACATATGTGCTCATCAGTATTACCCCCACTCTATTGCTCTTTGCCATTCTGCATTGTTTCCATCAGCTCATCAAAAGAGAGGCAAATTTACTCAACAATTACTCTAAGCCAGAGAGAAGATCAAGAGGATGCCTTACAGAACAGTAGTAACCTGTATACTAAGTGGTGTGCCAGATGCGCCCAGTGCCGATTTAGTCTAGCCTCCTCTTTGACAGAGCTTCCCTTTTGAGGTAAGAGCCCCCCTAATCCTAAAGGATGAAAACTAGCCAATCCTATGGCCCTCAGGGATACTGCCCAGAGGAATGGGGAGAGCTGAACCACCAGGTGCAGATCTATGGTTCCAGAGTCTGGAGACCTCCCAGGTTCTGCATGTTTCATATTCTTGTTCATAGAAAAAGTAACTTATTCTGCCCCTCCTTCTCTTCTCTCCCTTATAGATGTGTGACTGAAGTTTTGTTTAAAAGTTAGAGGAAAGTGAGAAAGGGTTCCTGGGTAAATAAGAGAGTGAGAGCACACACATGTATTTGCACAGAGTTTCTCAACGCAAAAGAGAGAAAGCATATGCTCATATAAGGAGTGCAGTGACAAACTGCACATAAAGTATCAGGGATCTCCAAGAATATCTTGCCAAGGACCTCTCAATCTGGCAGCACCACAGATGCTGCCCAGATGCCGGGATTCCAACCTAAATAATCATGAGAACTTTAAAAACCTTAAGTCCCAATATTTGCAAGAACTGTCCATTTACTATCCTCTGCTTTCTCTTCCCTAAACAAACCTAAAAGGACATAACCTGCTAAGTCTCCCCAGAAGCCTTTGTCAAAACCTTTTTTCAGGTCCAAGCAGAAAATACCTGCTGGGCAACTCTTCAACATATGCTGTTTTTAATAAGGACTGGATAGTAAAACATGAGCTCTTCAACTATCCTTGGCCTTCAACCTGCTGGGGAATCAGAACTTTCCACCACCAATTTGCCAGGAATTCACATTCCATAGCTTTAAGGAAAGTTGAATTCACAAGTTGTCTGGTCTCATCACCAACATATAAACCAACTATTTAAAATTTCTTTATTGCAGACAGAAAAAATAGATGTAAACGTTGTGCCTTTTAAGACTTCATCACAGCCCATCTATCTTCTCACCGATGGGTAAAAAGGAATTAGTAGGGCTCCATAAGCTTTATTTCCTCTGAGTCAGCTCAAGTACTGTGTTAAGTCCTAAAATGGTTTACTTGGCTTTGCCTTAGTCATTTGTTCTGTCCTCCTAGCCATGTATTTATTATTTGTTTACTTGATTTGTAGCATGGCTTTCTATTTAAGGTAGCTAACAACCATGATTAAACACAGATTAAAATTGTAATGCTACAATAACACAACTGTTATACTTTTCAATTTTAATTATAAAGATTGTGGCTTGTAAACAATGGTTTATATTTTAGCAAACTCTGTGGACCTATCCACTATCTGTGCTTGGAGTCTGAAGCCAGCGAGCTGCAATTGCTTATGAAGGCCAAATCAAGCCTATTTTTTTTATTTTTATATTATTATTACTGTTGTTGTTGTTGACACTTTAAAGCCATTTTAATGCTTCTTAACTGTTACAGACAGCAGAACAACAGAATACTAAGATTTTTCTAGTTCTAATTTTACCTCCCAAATGTTTGTGCAAGTATGTATGTGTTTAGGGAAAATATAAATGTCAAGTAGACCTTTAGAATAATAGCTACCATACGGGTAATGTACAAATCACTTTTAACAGCCACTATTACTTTGGTAAAGAGAAGCTTGCTAACTGCTCTTTAATTAAGTACATTAAATGACCTTAAGGGGATTAGTAGACTTGTCTGATAATCAATAAGCATGGCACGATTGCTGTCCCATAAACTGGGGCTGGAGAGCAAAATTAATCTGTGCAGATTAGTTCTCCCTAGTCTGCTTTGTTTGTTGAAGATTGGTTCAGAATTGCTACGATGCAATTCATTCATCAGAACTGCAACGAAGTCTTTTGCAAGTGTGGATTCTCATTTTTCACCTGAGCTAGCAAAATAACATCGCTGCTCAGGAACAAAGACAAAAGATGTTTCTTTCGCAAGATCTCTGGCAAAGCCTCAGCGCATCCATTGGCTAGGCTGTTAGAAAATGCCACAATTTAAGGGTGGCAGCCAATCAAATCGCAGTATTTTGCACAGATTCTCGTACGGTTTACCGGTCGCAAAATAACAATTATAATTTATATCACTCCAAATCAGAAGACTCAAGACGGCTTACAAGGTGTTAGGAACGCACTTACTTTTCCGCAAGCGGAAACTTGCAAACAAGCAATAAAAGATAAAAATCGTGTATTACAGAGAAATGTTCATCATTATTTCACTCCCTTCCCCCAATCGTTCACTGGTCCCCTTTAAGTTACATGCCAGACTTTTTTCTGATTTGAATGATGAATGTGAAATCCCAACCTTCTTTCTTTCTTAGATTTCGAGCCCGCCCGACTCCAAGAAGACTCTGAGCGGCTTACAAATTGAAAATTGGCCACGATGCCACGTCACTCCGAGCATTTTAGTCTGTCCCTGGGAGAGCTTACTTTGCACGTGGAGCTCCACTTACTCAAGCTATAGCACACGGTGGAAATATATGTATCCTTCGACTTAACCCACATTCGCCATGAGAGGCTGAACAACCGAAGAACGTTTATTTCTACTGTCCAAATAAGGCACTTTACGAAAACCTGGTGCGCTTTAACAAACAGGGAAAGCCTAACTGCGCTCTTAAAATCCGGAAAACCTCCGGACTGTCCTAATTATCGAGTGACAGTCACAGCAGACTTATCACTCCCCCACCCCGCCAGGTCCTGAACGGTAGCCAGCCCAACGTAGCAAGCGCACCAGAAGTCCTTCCCGCGTT
This sequence comes from Python bivittatus, assembly GCF_059951505.1. Lineage (NCBI taxonomy): Eukaryota > Metazoa > Chordata > Lepidosauria > Squamata > Pythonidae > Python > Python bivittatus. The sequence goes on along the minus strand of NW_028277030.1, from coordinate 111,241,836 downwards.
TCCTTAATGGAGCAATTATTCAGCTTGATCAGTCCGTTTGGCTCCGCCCCTAGTTGCGGGAAGAGGAGCCCTGTCCTCCTTGTGTTTGCAGCTAGAAAACCTGTTGGGCGTTCCTCTGAAGTTAGGGAAAAAAGAGATGGTGAAAATTTTCGGTCTCCTCCGGATACCACTTCGGTTGGTGGAGCGAAAAATATTTCTCTGCCTGGCTCCTCGCCTGCCTACCTATCTTACAGAAGGGGATAAAGGCACCAAATAAAGGTTGGGCAGAAAGAAAAGCTTTCCTTGAGTCTTCTTCAGCTGCTAAGCTACTCAAAAGCTGTGGAAAAAGCGGACTTCTTGGCAGATTTCTTCTTACCATTTTTTCCCCAGCTTACGCCCATTTCTCTTGATCCGGGAGTAAGTCTAAGGAGAGGTTTTGCTGAGCAAAAGTGTGTTTTCTTCCTGTGTATTGAAAATGAGCGGCAGCTATCTTGAGCAAAAGGGAGTCTTCATTTCTTGCACGGATGCTGCTGCATTAGTCCAGCTGTTGTCTTGTTACTTTGGTTGCCTCATTCCTAATAAGTAGCGGTCCCATATTAGACCCTCCATCCAGCCGCTGCACTGAGGTTTAATTTATGTACACTTACTTGGTTTAATTGTTGAGTTTACTTCCATAGATGAATTTTGAGGAAAGTATGAAAGGACATGGAAGGAAAGAAAATGAAAGCATATGATAAACAAAGCACTAATATGGTGAAATTAATTTTAATTTGCTGAATTGTTTTGGTTTTTCTATTCATGCATGCCACATATGTCTAGGCATGGATCAGTGTGTGTATATGAGTGCGTGTATGTATGTGTACACACAGGCACACATGTTTAATTATTATATTCATGTTTATGACTTTTTATATATGGGTAGTGCATAAAAATGTATTTCCAGCAGTCTTTACCTTGGCTTTTATATTATGTGTTTAATATAGATAAATATATTCCAACTCTATTTTTAAGCCCTCTTGTGTTGTTCTTGTGAAAAGGTTTTGTGGTGTGAAGTACTGAAGATTGACTTTTTGTCTTTTCACACTGGGAACTGGAGGATTTTTTTTCCTTGAGTCTCCATGATCTAAGGCCTGATTTGTTTTTAATATGTTAGAAGTGTCTCCCTCAACATGTTATTTAGAGGTAGGCACGTTTGATCTTTTTAGAGAAAATGGGTTCTCTTTTTTTGTCTGTTGAATACTTTTGTCCTGGTCAACTTAGTTTGAAAGAGAAACCTGACTTTCAGTTTATAATAGTTAAGTGAGATATTTTTGTAAAATAAATGGTCATCTTGTTATAACAATAAGTATAGACTTAGTAATTATGTAATCTATTTACAGAGCAGAACAGTTCGTTGAGTTGGGTTTTACTAGTGTTTCTTGAACAAGCTTCGCAGTCTCTGCATGATCAGAAGTCTTGCTTTACCAGCATTCCCAAACTTGTCCAGGATGGCAAGCCCAGCATTGTGGTGGGGGATTGGTGTGCGTCGCCTCTTCCCCCTTGCCCATTACTTTCATTTAGTTCTGGTAGAACATCTTAACAGGGCCTATATTTTCTCATACTAAAGGTTTGCATTTCACCATGAATCTGAAGAAGGTTATAGGATTCATTCTCTTTTCCTGCTTGCCGTGGCATGAAGAACCTTTACTAACCTTTTTTGAGGGAAGCTTCCTCGTAACAACACCTGCCTCATCCTCAGCTGCTTGAAGCAGCCTAGAAATCTGTAATTAATTTAGTCTGGAAGTAGTTTTTTTCTTCTTCTGATACAAAACTACCCATGCAGACTTTCTAGGTGCCTTGGAGGCAAGCCAAGGAACAATAACATGCTCAGCTCTAATTAGAAATGCCTTTTCTCTGTCCAGTCACTGGGTCCTGAGCGTCCATGATTTTGGATGGAAGAGAAACTCCCAGAAATTGGGCATTTGGCCTTTTTCTGTTTACACTGGGGTCTCAAACTCCCAGGAAATTGATAGATCTGTTTCATTTGGTGTGTATCTGCTGGGGAGATCATAAGGTAGGGAAGTGTCTGATACACAAAAATGTGGAATCAAAAGTGGAAGAAGAAAAAAGCTGTTTATCTCACAAAAGCAGATAGCTGGTTTTTCTGCCGAATAAGATACTAGGTGGGATACTGATGCTGATGATTTATTGAACGTGTATGCCACCAACTCTCAATGACTCTGGGTGGCTCACAATAATCAAACAAGCAAACAAAAAACCCCAATAAAATTAATAACATATAAAAGATAAAAGATGGCAAGTGCACTAAAATGATGGTCTCAGTCTCCCTCACTAAAGGCCTAGGTGGAGAGCCAGATCTTCATGGCTCTTCAGGGCCATCCAGATATTGGGGAAGAACCTTGGAAGATGCTGCTACAGAGAAGGTTTGCTTCTGAAGTCCTGTTTAACTGAAGGAACCTGGAGTGTGCCAACCCTGCAGGATCGAATTGGCCAGCCAAATGCGATGGGGGACAGGAGGAAAAAGGATGGCAGAGAATCCCCAATTGCTGCCCTGAAATTATCCCACATTAAATTATGTATGAGTAGCAATACTGCCTAGCCTCATTTCTAAGACATAGTGAGGGTGGGCTATGGGTAGCACAATTTATGTTGATCTACTTCCCTACCAACTCAAGGAAGAAATGTAAGTACATTAATATGACTGCAAGGAACAGTTCTTAGTCTGTGAAACTTCTGTGGCATTTTCACCTATTTTAATGAGATGATATTATGGCCTTTCCCCAAACTTGGTGCCCTTCGTGTTACAATTCAACAACTATAATTTTCAGTCTACATAGTAGGGCTGTCCACACTTTGAAAAGGATTCTCAAGGAGTGCTTCAGACCATGCACCAGGACAACACATCTCAGTTGTTTATTAAAGCAGCCTATTTCTTCTGGCTTTGTTTCAAGCCTGAAAAGGAAAACGATGCAGCTGCTTTAAGAGGGCAACACATTAAAGTCAATGAGACACTTAAAGCAGTCACCTCTTGGTTTTTTTGTTTGTTTACAAGCTGGCATGGATGCCTGAAAAGTGGCTGTTTTAATGAAAGACAGATGCTGTGATTGTGCAACCTCTGAAGCACATTTTCCAAATATTTGTTGAAGTGTGCACAGGCCTACTGTATATAAATGTTTACATCAGTTAAAGACTACTGAAACAATAGATCTGATTACCACTTTTCTGTATAAAAGGCATTAATAGTTAAAATTGTTCCTGAAGTGCATGTTAATTTTTAAAAAATGTTCTTTTGCAAATTAGCAGAGGGCTCATGGTCTAATTGTTTCTTCTCCCACGGATTTCATTTTTCCAGCAGTCCTTCACATCATAGATAGTCCCAAAGATGCTGTGAAAAAATTAGAGCACACAGTAAAATGATTTGGACAATGCTGGGAGTGAGAGTTCAATGTTCTTCCTGTTAAATTGATTCCTATTCATTTCTTTTTCCCCACCATTAGTACAATTAGGAAAACCAATAGATTATTCCCACAGGATGCTCCAAAAGATAGTTAAATTGTAGAGTGACTTGCTGGTATTAACTATAGAACCAATCATTCTTGTCAGAATAGCATTTATAGGAGTTAAGAGATTTTCCATTTCCAACACTGCTTTGGCACCTTGTCATATCTAAGAATGTGGACAGGCTGTTGGAAGTTATATAGGACAATATAGTTTGTAACTTCTGGATGGAAGGTTATTCAAGATGCCTTGCTTAGTATCATTCATGCCTGAAGGAGAGAATCCTCCAAGTTCAAAGCAATTATTACACCTTTTCTTAAGAAGCCTGAACTGGATGCCTTGAAGTTGGCAATTATGGGCCAACCTCTAAATTTCACTGGTTGGGTAACATGAACAAGAATGTGATGGGTTTTTAGATGCTGAAAGTCCTGGAGGACTGAATATTGACATTCTTGGAATCAAGGAACTGAAATGGATCAGAATGGGTCACTTCAGGTCACTTCAGAATGGGTTTTATTCTGTAGGACAAAACAGAAACAACTAAATGGATCAAATTTGGGAATAGGGTGCATCAGTGTTTTATATTGTCTATTTTTATAATTTAACTTATATGCAGGATATATTATTAGCAATGCTGGACTAGAAGAAATAGAAATTGGCATTAAAATTGTTAGGAGAAATATCAGCAGCCTCAGATAAGCTGATGATATAGCACTTTGATAGCTGGAAGTGAGGAAGACAGGTGGAGAAGAAATTGAAGTGGTAAGCCATGAAATAGATTTCTGCAGCTTGGGATAAAGTCTACGATAGATCTATACAAAATATTAAAATGCAGAGACAGCATATTGTCAAGAAAAGTACATATTGACAAGGCCATGTTTTCCCAGTTGTAACATATAACTGAAAACTGGGCCATCTGAAAGGTTGAAGGAAGAAGTGATGCCTTTGAATTGTAGTGCTGGCGCAAAATGTTGAGAACATCATAGATCTCAAGAATAAGAGATCATTACTGAGGAAGTAAAACCAAACTGCTCACTGGAAACACATCTAAATGTTTTTATCTAAATCTAAAAACACATGTAAACAAATTTAAAGCTTAAAAATTTCGATACATAATGTAAAAGCAAGAGTCTTGGAAGAAGACCTGGTGCTTTGGAAAATCAGACAAACAAAAAAGAGAACAACGTAAAACAAGGTGGCTAGCTACAATCATTGATGACACTAGTATGAACATAGAAGAACTCAAAGACACAGATAGCATCTCAGGTAGATTTCTCCTAGTGACATTTGGAGATAGTTGCTCCTCAAAATGAGAATTATGTGATGTCCTGCTGTGTTGAGAATGTGATTATGTGCTTGTTTCTGTGTTGGACAGAAAGCTTCCAGAGCAAGCAAGTGGGAAAAAAGTCTTGAACCTCTGAAACAGGACAGTGAAGACTAAACTTGTGGCCAAGCAGCATAACATTCTAACAGGACAGAGGATGAGGCAGAAACCAGGTCAGAAGAGGAATGGAACAATCCGCAGAGGAACACACCAAACTGCACCATTCTCTGGCAGATCCATTTGGCTTCATTTATAGCTCATTTTTCTCTAACACAATATACCCCAAAATGGCCATATTGTTGTTTGATGGTATAGTTCCCCCAGGAAGCAACAACCAAATATTGCATTTTTTGTGCATCTCATGCTGTCTCATTTTTATGGCACAATTAATTATTTACTTGACTCTCATTTACAAAAGCAGAAAGAGTCCTGAAGCTTTCAGGCCACATTCATATTTGCCCGATGCCATCACCATCCTATTCCTGCAGCTTTGATTTCTGCTAATAAAGAATATTTAAAAACTGGCCAGGAATCTTAAATTTGCAAAATTTGCTGCTTATTTCAAAGATACTCCGGAGAAATAATAATGCAGTTCCTTTCCCGATTTAATTTAAACAGGAACAGGCAAAACAAATCTCGGTGGAGGGCATTTGACAATAATAAAATATTTCTCCCAGCGGGTGAGCTGGTAGCAATTGTATAGCTGCCATCAAAGACCACGTTGAAGCAGGTCATTACCATCATAACAAGCCTTTGGACCAACTGGCATGGACATGCAACATTGAGCCCCTGATGGGCACATTATTTCAGACCTTTAACTTCACAGAGAACAAGACAAATGCTCTAGGGAAAAGGAGGATTATATTTTAAAGTTACTTTCCTTCTTTCTGCCCCCACCCACCCCAGTCTAGCATAATAAGAAGATGCCATGTGTAATCAATCGGCTGCTACTTGCTAGATCTCTCCCTCTCCCTGTTTCTACGCATGCACGAAAACACACACACACACACACACACACATACACACACACATGCTATTTGAATATTATGGAAAGAACAGTTCTAAAGCTTAATAAAGATAAGCACTGCTCATGGATCAGTTTGAAGCATGTAGGAAAGCAAACACAAATAGGTATAAAATTGGAAAGCAGGCGAACGATGTGATTATTTTGGCATTTAGATTTCTGTGGAAATTTAAACAGTGAAACGTACAGATGCTGTATGTATTTAATTTTTGACTAAATGTGAGACAGTTATTTGATTTCTGCTATATGCTTGCAGTGGGAGCTCAAGGTGGTAGATTCTTAGGTCTCAGAGCTTATTTTCCATATTTTATTAACACATTATTTTACATAAAGTATCTTTAATAAATTCTTTTTAACAGATGGATTTGGATTTTTACTATAGCCCAAATGAAATTCTCTACTGAAAATGTTTGGCTAGTTTTTGTGGGGTTAAAGAATCTCTCTCTCTCTCTCTCTCTCTGTGTGTGTGTGTGTGTGTAAGCAAACAAATTCCAGAGATGTTGGTTCTCCAACCAACATTTCCAGTTTTCCTCCAAAATATTTTCCTCCATCACAGATGAAGCAACAGTAGAACACAGTGTCTTTCTGTCTGGGGCATTCTGAGAAGAGAATGTTGATCACTAACAATGAAAACAACTTTACCACCAGCACTTGTAATGGCCCCATCACAACCTCCTTTCACTGATAAACTTCCCTCATTTTGCCAATTTTTTGGGGGTGGAGGGGAGAGATTTTAATTTTACTTAAAACTATTTCAACTATTTCAGTATCCTTATACAGTAGATCAAAAGACAGATGGTTAAATAGGTCAATGTTTATCTCCTGGATCTTTTCCATGGCAAAATGTGTAAAGAAGAGTCGTGAAATAAGAACCACCAATTTTCATGCTAAATTTAATATGTCTAAGAGTTTAGGGCTGCAGCCCTTTTACTGGTTTCTTTTGAAAAGTACTTAATTTTAGTGGGATGTACTTGTTTGTAAACATATATAGGTAGGTTGGGTTTTGATTTTGAAACTGAATTTCTTTTCAGTAGCATTGTGTATGAAGTATATCAAGGATCTCTACAACCTGGAAAATCGATGATGATGATGATGATGATGATGATGATGATGATGATGATGATGATGATGATGATTTAAATGTATTGGCTGCCCAACTCCAGTGGACTCTGGAACTTTGTCCAAAGGCAGCTTTCCCGGGAGTGTCTTAGCATGCCAAATGATACTCTTGGTGAGAGGATTTTCTATAATCAATACTCTTCACAGGTGTGAACCTCACTGAGGTTACCTTTCCTGCGATTTTTTTGGGCTGAGCAAAAATTGCATTGTCATAGCTCCAACGTGGCTTGTACATATCAGACGTGCTGAATTAGTGCACTTCATCCCCAAGAAAAGCTACCTCTAGGAAGCAGTCATAGAATTCCAAGGATACTATATAGCATAGAATTTCTCAGTACATAAAGAACTAAACAGATATGTGTTTTGTTTACATGCTGTCTACTCTAATGGTTGAGACCAACCTAAAGAACCTGCAAGAATTTTTCCCAACCTGCCATGTTGCGTAGTGTTGAAGATTTTGGATTCAGATGGGGAGACCAAGGTTCAGATCTATTCTCAGCTTTGGAAGCTCATTAAGTTACTTTGGGCCAGGCATTCTTTCTTAGCCCAGTCTATCTCACAGTCATTGTTGTGAAGAGTATTATCTTCCTCTTGAAGGAAAGCTGGGATATAAATCTAAAAAACAGTAAATAAAATGTTGGTACTTTTGGAATTGGACTTTTTAAAAGAAAAAAATGTAAGTGTGAAAATACTTAAAATCTTTATACATCTAATATTACTTCTTTTTTATGAATGTCAAATGAATTATCTATTATTTGGCTTACTCTTAAAATGGATGGTCAAGCTTTTGGTGACTTCATTTAACATTTCCGAGGAATAGGAATTCAGTAAATGCTGAAGATAGTGTATATGTTCTAAAGCTATAATAACAACTTGATTGAAAGATTTATGAATTAAGTATATTAAACTCATTTTAGCTTCACTCCTCAAGTTGGTGGGAGGAAAGAAATAGATCTGCCATTTTCAAAAAGTGAACAGAAAAGGGGAGTATTAAATAATTCTTCTTTCTGTTTGAAATAGCAGTGCATCTTTGAAGTAGCACTTGCTCTTACAAGTACTGCTTGTCATCGGTATAATTCTGTCATTATTTTTTTAGAGATCATTTGTTTCAGGATATCAATACTTTATATTCTATCATTCTAAAGGAGCATATTTCACCATGTTTATTTTTTCAAAAACAAAAATTCAAGGAAAAAAAGAACTATCTACTCTCAGAATTCTATTGCTTATCCTGGCTCAGAACATTGGAGTTATGGTCCTAACCCATCTGAAGGTGTAGTGTTAGAGAAAGCTTTGCTACACGTAGAAGACAGGGCAAAGACCAAAGCAGTCAGATTGAATGAAATGGGGTGGGGGTGGGGGGACTAGACAGAACTGAAGCTTACTAGAGGGAAGCAATGAATGGAAAAGAAAGGTAGAAGTTCAATTATAGGGCAATCCAATGCATATTTATTTAATAGAAATAAATATTAAATTTATTGCATTTTAAAAATGTATAAATCCAATACTCCTCAACCTAACAGTGCAGTAAGTGTAGATGTTATTCCCTCCCAAGCAGCTAGTCAGTGAGAATGCAGCTTCATAACAACAGATTATTATACTACAGGTAGTCCCCAGTTTAAGAATGAGTTCTGTTCCCAAGGTCTGTCCTTAAGTTGAATTTGTATCTAAGCCAGGACAGTATTATTATATAATATTGTATACGTAGTATTGTGTAATTAACTGAAACCATTGTGTATATAACTCAAACCATTGTGTATATAACTTGAATCACTGTGCATTTAACTCAAATTTTGCTACAATAGACTCTGTTCTTAACTATGGGTCATCCTTAAACTGGGCGTCCTTAACCCAGGAACTACCCATATTGAAAGGAAAAGAAGAATAGCAAGAAGATGCTTTGTTGCTGAATTGGTCTAGGGCAGGAAAAATGGTTGTACCCATTTCTTCAGGCAGTTCTGTTTATAGAGCTGGGATACCTGTAAAAACCTGTTTCTCTACAGCAGTGCTTCTCAATATTAGCAACTTTTTTTTAGGAGGTCCTTCAGACAGTCACTCATGCCCTGGTCACCTCACACTTGGATTATTGCAAAGTGCTCTACGTGGGGCTGCCTTTGAAGATCACCCAGAAGCTACAGCTGGTTCAAAATGCAGCAGTGTGAGCAGTAACAGGTGCCTTTTGGTGTTCCCATGTGTCACCACTGCTACATGAGCAGCATTGGCTGCCAGTTGGCTTCCAGCAATTCAAGGTGCTGGTTATTACCTATAAAGCCCTGTACGGCATAGGGTTTGGATACTGAGAGACTGCTTATCTCCAATCATTTCTGCCCACCGGTGCATTCCAGCAGAGCGGGCATGCTCCAGGTCCCCTCCATTAAACATTGCTGTCTTGTGGGACCTAGGAAGCATGCCTTCTCTGTTGCAGCACCTCCTCTGGAACAGCATCCCACCCAGAGATAAGGATGGCACCCTTTCTCCTGGGGTTCTGGAAAGCCTTGAAAACCTGGCTCTGGTCCCAGGCCTGGGGATGATGTTTGTCATTGTTTAATGGCCCATTTTGTTTTGTGGGTTTTCTTAGAGTATTTTAGTCTGGACTGCCTGTTGATTTAATATTTCTTGCTGTTTTTATGTTTTTTTTAGTTTTGTACACTGCCCAGAGTCCACTGGAATTGGACGGCCAATAAATGTAACTAACTAGGTAGGTAGGTAGGTAGGTAGGTAGGTTGGATGGATGGATGGATGGATGGATGGATGGATGGATGGATGGATGGATGGATGGATGATAGATGGATAAATGTGTGGACTTCAACTGACTGGGGATTTCTAGGAGTTGAAGTCCACATGTCTTAAAGTTGCCAAGGTTGAGAAACACTGCTCTACAGGCATAACCTATGACAACAGGATCATAAAATGGTATTTCTTTTCAGGAAGTACCCATAAGATTGCAGTCAGTCTGTTACCTTTGCGCAACAACTAGCCATGCTCTGCAACATCTAGCATTCTGGGTATTGTTTCTAAATTGTTATATGTGGGGGGGGGGGGGCAGGGGCAATCTTATGTCTGCCAGTATAACTCTGCACAAAGCAAAATATTAGTCCTCTCTCTGAGATCTGGGATATTAAAGAAAGCAGTCTTCAGTAATCAGTACTAGCATCAATGGCAACACACTCTGTAAATCTGTACCATTGCATCGTTTCAGAGAAAGAATGGATGTTGTAGCTCTAAGTCTTCCTTTCACTAGGGTGAAGAATATCTCTCATGATGCTTGCTTTAATAAGCTTATATACTTTTTAAATTGGTTTTAATATTAAAATCACAGTCACATCAAACTACAGAGAAAATTAAATGACATTCTAGAGAGCTACCATAGTTTAGTAGCAAAAATGTATATAATCCAACATTATCTTGGAGTTTTCATGATTCCTATAAATTGCTTTGTAGCTGATATGAAAATAGGGTGTTGGATGATAATATTTGTCTGAATTACAGACCCAGTTTGAAAATGGTCTGTTTCAGAATGTTTTGTTACTCAAAAATTTCTGGCTGTTTTATTCAGAGCCCGAAAAGTAGGAATGCATACTCTCTGCATCGGGGCTGATTATAATTCTTCTGGACATATTTTTTTGTAAAAAAAGCAAAGGCAACTTACTTCTGTGCCATATTCTATCGGGAGACTCCTAGGGCTCACTCAGTTAATTTTCAGAGTGGTGCACTCACACAAGCAGCAGGTGACAGTGTCTTTTAAAAACATCACAAACCTAAAGAGTAGACAAGGAAAGAGACTGAGAAGAGACTCAAACACAGCCAGGAGTCATAATGAGCAAATAAATGGCTATACTCTGGATATTTCTGCTCTCATTTTGAAAATTTGATGTTATAGGAAGAAAAATGGGTCTCTCTTTACTGTTTTATTTGATACATTCCACTGTTCAGTATATTTTCCTATAGGAACAGTTTTCTTCACTAGTAAAAGTGCAGAAAATATGCCTGAATTGCCAAATCAATTTTGCTTAAAAACTAGTACAAATAAGACATATATTCTTCCCAAGGCTGTAGCAATGAAAATTGAAAGGTAAAGTCCATTTTATTATCGCTAAACTAAAGGTTATATGCTAGTGAAAAATGGGTCCCTAGGAGAAGATGATAGAAACTCTGTGAACAACACTTTGATGTAAAGTAAAAACTGTTTAACAGCAAGACAATACTTAGATCCGAACACTTGATACTAGATTGATTTTGAACCAATTCAGGTGCTCTTTCTGCCTGTTTCTCATGTTTCTTGTCTGCGTTACTTCTTTGACCCTGTTCTTGATTGGCTGGACTCTCAGTGACACTGGCTGGCTGATCCTAAAATATCTGTTGCTCATCCAGCCCTTTATGAAGTGTAAGGTTGACATATGCTGTTATATATTAATTTTTCTCCCGCAAGGGGCTTGCTTCAACCCATCATTGATAGTGTTCTGCTGTTGTGTAAACACCTTCCCATTCAAGCCAAGGCTATGACTTACAGCATTGGTGGGTAGGACTGGCTATTTTCGGAGTTCCCCTTTCTCCTTTATTTTAATCTCACTCTTTACTTTTGTATTTCTATTTGAAATTTTTGCTGGGAATTTTAAAATTCTGTTGTTTATTTTTGAATTTTTAGTTAGCTGCCCCTGGGTATAATTCACCAAAAAAGCAGAATAGAAATGTATTAAAAAATGCCTTCTTGGCTCAACAGCTATTTACCTAGGTAGAGGAATATGGAAAGTACAAGACTTCATGAAAGTGGTTTAAGATTTTTCAACCTTGAAAAAAAATGTTATTTAGAAATGCTCATTAAAATTGGAAAAATGCCAGCAACTGCAAATATATGGTATTTCATTTAATTCAGCAGCACCTGGAAATTAAAAGTGGCATTATTTATCTAGATAAAATTTAGTTAAAAACAAAAAAACCCACATGGATTTCAGTATGCCATCTCTTTGATTTATATTTTGATAATCTAACTCAGGCTTGTTTCACAATTATTTTATACTGCACGCATAATTATGTTTTGTCTTCTCGAAGATGGATGAAGAACTGAATATGAATAAAGTAAGTATGCTACAGCAGCATGTTGCTAGTACAGTTACATTGAAAATATATTTTTTTGTATTTTTATCAGTTGATTATGTTAAACATAATGAAATATTACATCCACATAAGGCCAGCAACTGCTAAAGACGGAGCACAGGAGCAACTTAAACCAGTTTCACTCTACAGTTGGAATCTTTCTTATCTTTAAGATTCTAAATGTACAACAAATCCTAGTTAAAAGTGATTATCCTATGCTATCAATGGTTGTTAACCATCTATCAAATATCAATTGTCCTCTCTGCTGCCCTTATTCATACACACTTCTTTATTTGCTCTAAAAAGGTATTCCACTCTAGGTTGGGCTTGGGAATTGTCCAGGGGTGTGTTTGTGAGATACATTAAAAACATTTTCTTCTGACAGAGAACATCTGCCGTAACTGGCTTCACCAATTGCTAAACTTTGTTACATGGTGACAACCTCATAGGTTTTATCTTATTCGAACAACTAATATCCTGCTTTATTATATAAGGGACAATTATGTCCCTTAACGTCTCTGAAAATGAGAAAGATGTTGAATAAAGACAGTGATGCAATATTAACAGGGTGGGGCCCAAACCCTCAAAATTGTATGATGATTCCGGAAGAGTCTTTCAGAAGCAGATGATGATTCTGTCGAAAAAGTTACAATCTTTCTGATCAAATCTGACATTTTCTAACATGATCCCTTTAATTTTAAGCTCTTTTCCTGGTCCTTTGGAACTACCAGCGATTATAATTAATAGTGGCCCACATTAGCTATCTTCAAACTGCTAAGCAATCCTATAGTATTTTTATGAATGGAACAGATTCAGCTGTTGATGAGTTGCAGATGGTAATATAATCTTAAAATAATGAAAAACTTAACTTTTCTGACATTGATAGAAAGACATTGATTTTCAGTAATGTGGTTTGATGTGGAGATGTTTTAAGATTAAGCAAATGCTTGTCAGAATGAATTCTAATGTGCTAAAAGACAGTTTGAATATTTAAGAGTATGCAAAATGACTATACCATATCAAAATTCATTTTGACAAATCTTTATATAGCATAGGGCTACATTAGCTTAAGGATATACAGTTTACCACTTTTCTAAAGGTGGGGCTTACTGAATTTATTTCTTCATATGGAAAAAAGTAAAACAAAAACCAAATCCAGAACACAAAAAAATTAAAAGCAATTAAAAGTGGAAGCTTGTTTAATATTGCTCTACCATCATCCTGAAAGGCATAATAATTTGAGTTACACATCTGAACTGATTGGAGTTACAGAACCATATCTCCTTTTTGCATTTAACAATATATACAATATAAAATAAATACATTTACACAAATGGACATTGGTTGGAGCACACATTATGATACACATCACAAAAATATACAGTTGATTGCTTTACAGATGTGAAGCCCATCTACAACTTTAGACATGATTTTTTTTTCATTTGTGTTTTTACTACTGGTTATTATGCAACTCCTGGATTATAATAAGCAGCTTAATTCGGTTTTCCCCTCTTTTGAGATCTTTGCACAATAAGACTGCCATAAAGTGTTTTCCTAGGCAGGTAAACAGAGACGTTTAAATAATTAAAATACAATTACCAACACCCATTTTCTCTTCTATAAGAAAAATAGCAGTTTTAATTTTTTATATTTTTTATGTTAGCATTTAAATGCAAAATAGTGGAATAAATACAACAATCTGATTTGATTGAAACAAATGTGCAACTTCCAGGAGTCACACAATCATATTGCTTTAAATAAGAGAGAAAGAAAAAGAAAACAGTAGCCCAGGTTACAATCCATTAGGAATGTCTGCTGCACATCGAACTGAATGGAGAAAACATACTGGATGAGAGAGGTCTTACACCACCACACCCTGTCATTTCAATTGCTTGTGCAGGAGAAATGCTCTATGGATTTTATGCCCTGAAATAAAACATGTTATGATAAAACATACACCTTTTGAAATTCTTCCCCAGTACTTCACTTTAAATAAGTGGTTGTGGACATTTATTTCAGCAAGGTTTAAGAAGAATGTTATTCTAATGCCTGTGCAGCGTATCTATGTTTCAGTTAATGTTTGTACAGCCACGAGATATTTGTTCATTGCAGCTCTAAAAATTATTGAAAAATCAAATGAAAAATTACGCTGTGTTCCTGTAACATATCTCATTTCCTCTTAAGTCTTTGTACGTTTGTCCTTCTTTCTGAACACGATGATGGGATATTGACCCTGAAAACCCAAGTTCTTCAATGTGATCCAGTGAAAACAATATTTATATTAGATATTTATATATACATATATAATGTAGGTAACACTTGCAACTTAAACCCTGCACAAATTTTCTGGAAAATAATTATTCTCAACTCTTACATATATATATAAATAATTTTATAGAATCAGCATCGTTTCTTGCCCCCCCAGGAGTTGTAAGGTTTTACCATTTTTCAAAAGGGACTTCCAATTTTCAAACTCCTATCACACCGTGAATTTCAAGTTATTTGGCCAACTGAATGAACTGCTAATGACAATTTATCTAGGATCACACAACAGTCACTTCTCTACTGAGAAAAACACAATCTACAAGAAAATTCCCATACAGTTAATGAAAGATACACAGTTTTCCTAGCACAAGGTTGCTGCAGTGTTAACTGCAGTATTTCGTTTAAAGCACACAAGTAGCGATACTTTTGGAAACGTGTCTGCGTAAAAAAAAAAAAAGACTTAGCAACAACACAGAGCAAGTTAATAACATGGGAGAGATGAAAGCTATATTTACAGCATTTAAAAATTAGACTTACCTATAATTTTGAAGTATTCAAAGTTTATTTCTAAGCTATACATAGGTATTCTATAATAAACTGTTACAGAAATTATCCCTTGCTTTGAAAATATTTCAGTGTGACTTTTGTCCGTGATGAGTACTTGGTTGGATTTTGCTTTCCAGTTTCTTAATTATTACTATGAAGAACCTTATTACCAGAAGGAATAGAATATACTACTGTAGTCTCCTGAGGAAATTTACATCCAATATTGTCTCTAATTCTACCCTGTGTCTATAAGCACACACCACAAGAATCCAAACACCACAGAACAAGACAACAGTCTTTGAATGCAACCTAAAAAGTTCCAAAAAGCACAGCAAACATGAAACACTGAGAAGCTGAACTACATTTCTTTTGTTGGTTAGGAATACAATTTAATTACATTTGTGTACATAGAATAAGGTTGTTCACATAGCACAGGGAGCAGCTACTAACACTGGTGCATTGGCATAGCATTGGAAGGAGATTCCTGTTCCCAGGTTATTTAGTGACTGTACTTTGGGGGGGGGGCATCTAATTAGTTTAAACATTAGATTACACCTCTTAACAGTCTTGAAACTGACCAACTTTGACATCCTGACAACAACGGTTGAAAAAGTAGGTATACTGGTTAGGCTGTTTGTTTAAAAATGGCATTCTACAGCTATATAAAATATAAAGTTTTATAAATTGATAAATAATGTGTACAAGTGCTAAGTTCTAGAGGTTGATCAGAGGTTGACTACTCTGATAATCTGATTTTTTTTCCTTATTGCTAGACGGAATAGGGTGGACTTTACTGCAAAAGTCCCAGTTTTGTAAATGATAGGCCACCTTATAGAGTAATACAGAATCTCAAGTCATAATTACACTTGGCCATACAGAAGCACTTACTAACCCCTTTTTTAGATTCCTATTTGACATGACACATATAAACTATTTGGAAATGTTGTAGGTGTAATCTAATTTGTTGGTTTCAGTGTACATTTAGATATAAACTGGAGCTCATGCAAATAAATGGGATGTCCTAGACCAGACTGGCACACAACATAAATTGCATCCGTGATAATATGCACCTTCCCTTCAACTATTGCTTGAGTAAGATAAATTCCCACATTAACAAATGGCTGAAACGTGGTAAAGCTGGTAGAAAAGAAATCTTCCATTAGTAAGAAGAACTAAAATTTTGTTTTAAAAAAATCTTCCTGCAGGATTCATTTGTCCTTAATTAAATGTTCATAATTGTTCAAGCCAGCACAAAAAAAAGCAGTATTTATCTTTCCTTTCTTTAGTATTGCATGAATGAATAAAGCTCAAACTATTCCCTGAAAAAGTTACATTGTAGCTAACCTAAGAAATATCTGGAAGACTTGAAAAAACAATGAAGGAATCAAATGGCTGTAACTGATCTAGATGGAAATGCAATGATAAGGAGCAGCCAATGCGTTGCCGTCGAAGTTGTCTAATTAGCGGCTGCTCTTGTGAAACATAATACTGCATTCAGTCTGTTCATCGTGTTGTACTGTACTGCTAGTTACGATGCTTCGCTTTTGATTCCTTTGTCATTGGGGTATGGTGGTTCGCAAGAAGTTCACTGGCATCCTATATATATATATATATATATATATATATATATATATATATATATATATATATGAATTTTTCAGCAGCAAAAGGGAGAAAATTACAAACAAAGGAGAGCTAACAACATTAAAAGAAGAGAGAAATGAAGGAGGAGAACTGCATCAAATAAGACCGAGACTAAAAAGAGAATGCTGCTACTCATTCTTGCTGCTTAACGATCAGTGCAGTCATTTTCATTGCCTTAAAGTAATGCTAAAGGTTCTTTGCCACAGTTTTCCTGTTGGTTGTCCCTCTTGTTATGGTTTCAGCGTACCCAACCGGAAGGGCCAGGATGTTGAGGTCAGACCTTCGCCTCCAGCATTTCCAAAAAAAGTTTGTGCATGGGGACTTTGCCTTCCAATTTAATATTGTAGAAATGCTGCACAGCCTTGGTGGAGGTTTGCCTAAGCAACGGCAGAGTCATCAGCATCTTGCCGGCCCGGCGTGGGTCTTCCATGTGCTGCCCAGCTTCATAATCCTGCAGTGCCTCATGTAAGACATCTTGAAGTTTCTGGACAGCTTCAACGTCTTCTATGTGCATAGAGTCTGTAAAACAAACAAGAGTGATAGCAATTGTTCATGCCAGAAAGGAGGATTACAATCCCAGAGCTCCCTTCTACAACTTGAATTATACCAAAAAAAAACCCAAACAAAACAAAAACAGTAATTTACATGGATTTAAGTAGCATTTTCTGGATTCCCTTAAGTATGCAAATTAAATGACCCACGTGTTATCATGTGGATCTCTGGTGTAGTTACAATCATAAGATTATTGCCTCTCAATACATCTTGTTTATATAACTTAGAAGATAACTTTGATACCTGCAGGAGTATTTTCAGAAAGTATTTCACAGAAATGCAGAAAGCTCAGAACATGCTGACGCAGCAGGACAGTCTTCCAGAAGTACATTCTCCATAAATTTTAAGTGGAGTTCCCATGATAGCTGGGAATTCTGGGAGTTGCAATCCAGCATGCCTGGAGAAAACTTGGCTTGGGGATACTATATAAAAGCCTCATTTCTGAAAGTATAGGAAGTCTCGGAGACACCAAAATCCATCGGGGAGAATTTTGCTCGGAGACAGAAAAAATTTTAAAAACCGAATTTTAAATTAGCAACAAACATTTCCATAGCCCAGGCACGTGGGATGCTTATAGAACCTACAAACATTTTCAGAGACCACAACTGGGAAAAACCTCTGCCTGAAATCCGGGTATAATGCTGTTTATCCCAGTAGCAGATGAAACAATGTCTGAATTAATGCAAAGTACTTTCTGATGCAGAACTCACATTATTCGACCACATGACTTTTGTATCTTACAGAGATTGGGCAGTCCACCTGATCTGTTGCTAGCAATGCACGCTGCATACATAAATGTTACCTCCCTAACATTTTTTAAAGTCTTGTTCTTTCCTATAACACTTAGGCAGGGCACAGGAAACTGCAATCAAGTGATCTTAAAATTTTTGTGGAACCTAGATCTAAAACCCACATCCCTTGTGGCCATATTAAAAATTATGTGATCAAAATGACTTCATTAGAGGTTTTTAATAGAATTAAGGAATTAAGAATTAAATTATTACACATAATAGAGTCCTATGGGGATTCTGCACATTTATTAATTAATTTGTAACCATTACTTTTAAATTTTAAAAAGATATTTAACAATTTAATGTTAAAATTTCCCATCCAGAACACTAAAGCAAAAGACTACAATTAGGATGAGCTCTCTTACATATTAGAAACTCCTGGGAAGCAGGGGATAAATCAATATTTCTTACAACACAGGGAATGTTATTTAACTTCTCCATAAATGATCTTGAGTTAGGAGGTCAGTGGTGAAGTAGCTAAGTTTGCTGATGGCATCAAAATACTCAGGATGGATTAGAAATCAGAAAAGCTTACACAAAGTAATGTCTAAACTTGGTGAACAGGCAGCAAAATGGCAATTGAGGATAAAATGATGACCATGAGTTTAAATAAAAAGATTAAATGTGTAGGAAAAACTGATAAAGTAGAATTGGAGATTATCACATACCAATTCTCACCTAATTTGAATAATTAATAAATACATTTATTAATGACCTGGAGGTGAAAAAGGTAGGATGAATGTTTATTGAATTTGCAGATGAATTTGATAGCCTAAATGACAACCACCACCCCCTTCTAAGTCTATGAATTTCTAGAGAACTTCATGGAATTAATTCATGGAATTTGCTGCTAGAAGTGATAATGGGATTTTTAAAAAAATTGATTCAATGATCAAATCATGATAATCATACTGAATCTTTATAGTATATCAAGATGTCACTAAATATCAATTCCTGGATACAACTGGGACAGTGATACAACAACTGGCTACTATGAAAAATATAATGCTGGGCTCATCTGACCTAACAAGTGACTTCAAGTGGGATAAGGCAGCTTTTCCCAAGCAATTTACTGTACTAGCTGTGTGTTATGAGAATAGTAGTCCAAAGAGCATCAGCGTGGTGTAGTGGTTAAGGTACTCTGTCCATCTGCAGGACCCATCCATCTTGCGTCATCATCCAGCCCACTTCAGCCCCAGACTGCCTCAGTAACTTAAGTGTTCCATGGAAATCCTTCTCACATCCAACACCAAATATGTATGAGACAGCTGGAGTATATTGCCACTAGAGGTGTTCCAAATATTTAAGCTTTAAGCCATACCATGGAATGGGAATCCACAGAATACCTTCCTGAGCTGAATGCTTGGGATAGACAGATTCTGTGGAGAAGACAATCACCAATCAGCGACAATGGACTTAAGCCATTAGAGCTTTATCAGTCATAACCAGCACTTTGAATTGGGCCCAGAAATTTATAGGTAGTCAATGCAGAGCCTGCAGCACTGATGTAAATCCTTCTAAAATGGTTCTCATGCATCAGCAAGCAAACTGACACATTCTGCACTAACAGAAATTTCTGAGTCATCTTCAAATGCAGCCACAAGTAGAATACATTGCAATAATCAAATCTGGAGCTAATGAGGACCTGAATTACTATTGCCAAGGCCCTTTGCACCAAAAATGGCCACAATGGACATATAAGAAAAAGCAGGGCAAAGGCTCTGATTTCACCTACGGTACTAGGAGAAGCCATGTATCCAGACGAAACCCCAGATTGTGGGCCTGCTCCTTCAGGGGATGTTTAACCATATCTAGAGCTAATATTCATGCTAACAATCAAGCAGAAAGTTTCTCAAAAAATTGTATCTTTGGCTTCTTGGGATTCAATATGAATTGGTTTTGTCCCATTCAATCCCTTACAGTCTCCAAGCACCAGGTAAGAACATCTCCAGCATCTCCAGTTACAGGTACAACTGGGTATGATACCTGATCATGAACTGTTGAATAATCTCTCCCAGTGGTTTAGATGCTAAAGACTGTGGGGGTGGGGGAAGATGAAGTTGCCAAGGGCTTGAATGCTTTTCCTCTATGACCACCAAGTGTCATTTGCACAGAATATAATGGAACCTCCCATCCCCAAACCTCACAGGTAGTCCAGAAGGATGCCATGGTTGATACTACTGAATATCACTGAAAACTCTAGTAGGACCTGGAGGGACACACTTCCCACACCCAGGTCTCAAAAAAGGTTATCCATCAAAGAGACCAATGCTGTTTCTACCCATAATCATGTCTGAAGCCTGACTGAAATGAGTTGAGATACTTTGCTTCATTCAAAGGAAGTTAGATAGAAAGTCCAATGTAGTCAGATGCAAGCTTTCTTAACCCCAGAAGAGTTGATTTCGGAGCCATTTGGGATTAAATCATAACTGATTACCCAAACAATTATTTACATTCAAAAACTGTATATGTACACATGTGCAAACAGGCTGCATCTCATGAATCACAGAAAATTCAGTATAATTGACAATGATCCTTTTCTTGACTGCCTATTCTGGTTCGATTGAAATAAACTGTCCTGTTCTGTTCTAATGACATCACCCAAGCAAGCACAGAAGCAAGGACCAGCAAAAGATCATGGTCGTATCACAGAGGCAGTAGCAGTTCAGTCTAAAAACTAAAAAGCAAAGGCAGGAACCGGAGACAGTGTAAATACCACAAATGAAAATAGGGCAGAAATTAGGCAACAGTAGCAGACCATGAGTAACCAGCATAAATCAAAGGTCCAAGAGTTTAGTCATGAAGAAGTTTAAAATCATGAGCTAGGCAATTAGGAACTGTCAGGATTGCTATAGCTGCAGTTCAACATAGGTCTGTTCCCAGCTAAAAACTTTTGCCTCCAGAACCTCCTCCTAGCACCAGTTGATGTTTATCAAGACCTATTCAAAATTTGCTTGAAGCATTATTCCTGAGAAGATTTTTCTATATCTCCTGTGTATCTCAGCTTTATGGCTTAGCATTCTCAGAGGTGGCTTTGAAACTCTGGGAATTGAATGGTTCTATCATGCTTTCTCTTGTTCCTGAATTTGTTCTTGTAGTTATGCCTCAAATGTATACATGGAAGGACTGGGAGGTCCTGGAAGTTTCTGCAAAAATTTCTTCAATATGCAAATGACACCTGGCCTTTAATTTCCATCTATTCGTCTAAGGATGACTAGAATGCTTGAACTTGTGAGATAAATTGTGGGTGAGATAAATGAGACTTACACTAAAACTTGATTCAGAAGATGAAATTATGGATTGGGATAAAGGGGGAAAAAAGGCTTACAACTGGTCCTGACTGAATTATCCAGAGAAACCAAGAATGCAGTTGGGAGCTCTTCTG
Organism: Python bivittatus; assembly: GCF_059951505.1. Taxonomy (NCBI): domain Eukaryota; kingdom Metazoa; phylum Chordata; class Lepidosauria; order Squamata; family Pythonidae; genus Python; species Python bivittatus. The sequence continues at coordinate 111,220,615 of NW_028277030.1, read as the reverse complement.
AATTTGATGCACACTGGCAAGCTCAAATGGTAAAGGTGGCCAAAATAATTTTTAGTATAGGCTGATATGCTAATTGAAATATTTTGTGGTGAGAACACTTCCATACTGTAGCATCATCCATGTTTAAAAGTATTTTGAAGCAGAGTGATTTCTTTCAGAAGACTTACTGAATTGCGAACAGAAATTTAAACGAAATATCAGTTTGATTAGATTGTTCTCCATTTTGGAATTTGTTAGTGTCATTGCTGCCTCCTTTGAATTCTATTTCCATGCAAGGATTTGCTTGCTTATTTATTTCATTTACGTCCTACATTTCTCTGAGAGCCGAAGGAATCGTACATGGGGATTTTCTTTCACAATCCTCTAAGGTCAGCTCAGTTGCAAGAATGTGACTGGCCCAAAGTCAACCAGTTAACTTCAGGGTTGTATTCACTGATATCTTAACCACTATCTCTTACAAGCGATGATGGATTTACAAGAGCAGTGTACACTCTATTATAGTGGCCAGTATTGTTAACAACTCTCACTGTGGCCCATCACAATTATCCTTTGAACTTTGTCTCAGAGGACTGAAAGAAGTGGAACTTTCAGCAAAGCAGCTGAAGAAAGAAGTCTCTGGTACATATGAGGAGAGCTATAAGATAATCATGGACCAGAAATTCTAGGGCTTCTACCCAAGTAATCTACTCACATGAGAGTTGTCAATAGAATCTGCTACTTGCTATATCTGGGTAGAATCATTAGAAAGTCTGCTGTATGTGTGTCCACGGTTGTAGTAACATAAGGAGAAAAAGAGCATCTTCCCAGAGCCTGAATCTAAGCAGCCTATCTCTAGAGCAGTGTTTCTCAACCTGAGCAACTTTAAGATGTTTGGACTTCAACTCCTAGAACTCCCCAGGCAGCATAGAGAGCTACTCCATGCCTTTTTTAGTTCAGTGCCACTAGTGAGTCTCTTCAAGTCAGCCTGTGTTATAACTGCCAACCCCTGTCTCCAGATCCCCCCCCCCCCAAATATTGAGTCTTTAGATTATTTTTCCACCACTTTACTCCAGGTAAATCCACTTGGAGTCTGTCAACATTCCAAGATGTTGCTTTCATAGAAACCCTAAGTGTCTCCTTTTTAGTGTTCCAGTGAGCAGCATTTTAAAGGGGTTCAGTCAATGGGGGAAGGTGCTATAGATTAGGTGAACAGAAAGAGTTAGAAATTCTGTGGCAGTTCAGCTGATTGGGACACAAAGTCTTTTAAAAAGCCTCTAGCCTAAAAGTACAAATGTCTGTTTCTTGATGAAATAATTAAAAGCAAACAAACCTGTGAACCTACACCTTCCATTTGGCATTTCCCAATCAATACATGGGAACACTTAGTAAAAGCACTAAGAGACAGAGAGAACACCATTTATTACACAGCAGAGTTCACCTGCCTGAAGTAATTGCTACATACATGCTTTAGAAAATATTCAGAGGTGGGTCCCCCCCTTTCTGTGAGTAAGCAAAGCACTCAGTGATGCCAGCTCATTTCCTAAAGATTGGAACTTCTTTTTCCATTCAACCATTTTAAATACCTAATTAGAAACCCGATATATGAAGGCAAAGAATACATCAAATTGTTTTAGGTTATATAAACCCATCAATTATGATTATTACCAATGGGATATTAAGAGTATCAGAGTTCAGTCTGGTGGTGGCTTTTGCTAATATCTCCCCTTGTGTCACAATCAGATTCTTTGGAGACAGTATGGGATAAAACTGTAACAATACAGAAATGTTCATTTCTGAATCTCCAGAAAATAATAGGAATTCCTATCTTTGGAGGACACATGTTAAAAAAGAAATTTTGCCTGAATCCAGTGCTTCCAATCTTCTGCAGCTAGCCTCTAAGATACCCCAGATTCCATCTCAATTCAAGTATGAGTTGAAACATTGGGATCAGGATAAGCAAAACCATCAGAATGACATCTGGACCTCTTAGAGCTGCATTTTGGCTTTGCAGACATCCATTAGTTCTCTTTCAAGGCCTTTTATTTCAAGTTCCTATAAACTGGGGTTATAATACTAGTGATGTTTCGTTCATTTTAATATCCTATATGTTTATGCATGGGTACAATACAGAGGAAGGGGAGGCAGGAAGGTTACTGTTAAATCAGTTCACTGATTTAGAGCACAAAAGAGCATTAATTATTATTGAATCAAGCCAGATGTTTATACTAAGCTGATGATTTCAGTGAATGTCATTTTAAATCTCTGCAGGTCAGAGTAAAATACTGTCTCAGTCATTTCCAAATGTGCAAATTTCTGTCTTTCAAAATGTTTTTAAAATGTGTATTTTTATACAAACTGTGCATGGTTTCTGACTCAATTATCTCACTTTATCAGTAAACATAATGGATCATGACAATCGTAGGAACACCTCATAATGTTTTATAACTTTAGTTTGGGGGAAGATTATCCAAATAAAATGAGAATTTGAGATGACCACTAGAATGTATATTATGACAACATCTGCTTACACCTACATCAATTGATTAAGGCATTTATATTTCTTATGGATATTTTTTATTCTTCATTTTTGTTTGTTTTTCAATTAAAACCCCAATTAAAATGCAAAATGCTAGATCCCATTATGAAGACAAATAGGAAAGTACAACTTCATTGTTGAAAACAATTTTCCTCCTATCAATCTGAAGATTCATGCATCAATATTGTAGATGAACTGTTAATTACAAAATCAATTAAAAAATTATTTCTAAAAACAGTCACGCATCCTGGCTCTCGGGGGGACAATTTGGGCAGAAGGCCTCATCTCACTAGGACCGCACCAAATCACAAGTCGTCATCCACAAGTAAGCAAAAGCAATCTGGTTTTTCATTTTTCAGCGCGGCTGAGCCCAGCCTGAGATTGATCGTCACATATGGCCCCAGAAAACAAACTGTCAATACCTTGAAAGCTGCAGAATTTGAACAAATAGCCATCCGCCCATTCAAGCCACTCATTGCATCCCATTTAACAGATTTTATTGACAGTTTCCTTCTTGTAATTAAAGGGAAAACTACTGGCCAGCAACCAAGATAAAGTTCAAAGATAGGGTCAAAACAAAAGCAGATGGAGGGGCACGGTGTGACTGTCAATGGTACATAGCATCAGAGCATGTTATTGACACACAGGTATCTAATGATCGGCACGTCATTAAAGAGGGATCTATCATGAACTTTATGCAAATGCTAAAAGGGACTTAAGACCACAATAAAGTGTTAGAGAGGCACAAAAGAAAAAACAACAAAGAACAAACGATTTTTCACTTATCAAACACTGGCTCACTGCTTCAGCTCTTTTAAGTTCAAATGCAGAGAAGAATCCTTTCTTGAATTCGTAGCCCCCTTCTGAACAAGTTATATCAGGCGCTTAAACAACTACCATAAAATTCAAATTTGTACAGTGAAGAGGAGTTCCTACAAGATTAAATAATGATTTGCTCCCTTCCCTAATAAAACCCGAGTTCACCTTCGGTATTGAGTTCACTGTGTTTAGTAGCTAGATTGAAGTAGATCATATATTGCATTTAGTCATGGGCCCTTCCATTCTACGGGGTTTTAGCAGACTGATTAGACTGATCTGGATTATGAAACGGATTTAAGCAGAATGACATTAATGTTTATTGAAAAGCATCTTTGCTTTTAATACTGCCTGAATTTTCTGACATCTTTTAACCAAATTGGAAACTCAGAACAACAAATACTTCTAATCATAGATCTTCCCTTAATTTGAACTACCTTGTTTCTAGCCATTCAGCACTATTCTGCAGTAGTATGATTAAGAATGACTTATTCTTAGACAGTTGTATTTAGAAACTGTCATGCAGAAGGTATTAGAGGAAGGGGGAAAATGACATGAGCCATCATGCCAATCTGCCAACCTGAATTAGCAAGCGCGATAGCTTTGAGGGTGACAAACTCTTCTTTCTCCAGCTTCATGCTCTTGTATTTTTTTACCAGTTGCAGGATGGCATTGTTGAGGTCAAGAAGGCCTGCTAATTTAGACTGATCTTCATCCATAATATAGTCTTCAGCATAGACAAGCTCATCCTCAAAGGAAAGTGATCGGTACACTACGCCCAGAATCAAAATCTCCATCCAAGCACTCTGCAGAAGGCTCATCTGGTCAGCAAGCGATAAAGTGGAAAATCCTAAACCGGGAAGGAAAGTACACAGAAACATAATTAAAATTGTACTGGGCCATCATAATTCGGCATTATAACTTTACCCTGGTGCTTGTTATTATTACGTAAGTTAGCAATCTGTATTTGCAGATTCTGCCCTCTCAGATCGCCGATATCAGCAGACATAAAATAGTTACAGCAAAAGCACTTCAAATAAAAATGAATCAGTACATCTTGGGCTTATTGTAAAATTAGGTGGAGGAGCCTGTGGTATGTTATTCAGTATTTAAGAATACATTTCCTCAAATAAATTGTAAACAATTGTTACCCAGATTCAGTAACATCTGATATGGCCTACATCAAATTTGGAAACATTTTGGCAATAATGGTCATGGCTGGTAAGAGAAAGAATAAAAGATATGACAGCCTGTAATCTTATCTACCCTGTTACTTCCCACTGAGTAAGCCTCACTGAATGCAGTTACTTCTGCATAGACTTCATACTACACTCTAACAATTTCAAGGTCTCCTTTAAAGGCAGAGTGCTTTTTTAAACAAAAATGGGGGAAATCATTTTAAAGGGGAGGTAATTTGATACCTTAATAGAATTAAGTGATGATCACAACAACCAAGCAGAGTGCTTTTTGAACTTCAACCTCAGTAAGACCTACCCTTTCCAGAAAAGACGCTAATTACTTCTATAATAGCTTCTGCCTCCACCACACTGCTCAAATAACAGAATGGCACATTAAAGTGCCAAGTGAATAGTAATCACACCATCACTTTGAGAGAGAGAGAGAGAGAGAGAAAATATAATAATGCTTCTTAATGAATTTAAGTTTTGCTTTTGTTTCACTATCTCTCCTTTCCTTTTTAATAGGATCACTAAGGGCAAACCTCTTTATAGCCATACCTTTTCAGGCACCTATTTACAGTAGCTGTTAATTTATTATCTCCGACTGACAATGCTCGGATCACAGGAGGTCCCAGTGAAGGAGCAATTTCCTGGCCTATCCATGAAATATCGTAGTTTGCCAGTTGGCACCTGCAACCACCCAGGAGTTAATAAAATCATCAAAAGGGATTAGTCAAGCTTTTCTTAAGGGGGGTGGGTGGGTCTTAAGACACTCTAAAGCTCTCTGTGTGTGACTTATGGAGCTGCTCACATGTGCATTGACAGGGATCCTACAGCAAGAACAGGCTTTGATTGTTGCTGCTCATTTATCTTAAAACACACAGAATCTTGCCAAAGCACAAGAATTAGACATCAGTTTAGATTCAGCCTGCTGCACAACTCGGAAGCAAACGTATTCTGATTGAAAGAAATCAGAAGTCACTCCAAGCCAGGAGACATGCTTTAAAAGTGCTGTACTTTCTTGAGACCCTGCCTCCATTCCTTTGCGTTATTTCTTAATTCTTATTTACATTTTCCATACTGTATTCCGTTCCTTGTTTATAAAAGGGCATTTGTCATGTCCCCAAAACAAGATCAACAACATTGTTAAATAAGTGAAGCCAACCTTTCTGAAAAATGACAACGGGCTAGCCCCATGCTTCTTGTGGGAAATGGAAGGAAATGAAACAGAAATAATAATTTGAAAGGGTCTGAAAACGGAAGGCATATTTGCAATTAGCTCCAGCCTCTCTCTCAAGAAGCAGATGGACGGAGAACGTTGCCTGCAGCTCTGTTTTGTGACAGGCCCATTCTCCCTCCCAGACACTGCTGTTAGTAAATAGATTTACACATTCTCCAATCTCCACACATCTTTCTGCCGAATAATTAAAAGCAGGGATGATTAGTTTATTGAGTGGAAGGAGGAACTTTTTTATTGAGGTCCGTCCATGATTTTTATCAGGGCCAGCACTTTTACGGTTGTCATGAGGGTGCAGGCATCCAATTTTTCTTATCTGCCTGATTAATACAAACGCTGTTTCAGGACGCATTAATTAACAGATACAAATCTACGTTCTCATGGAAGGATCAATACAGAGAAGAAAAGAGGCATCAATGTGAATTTAGTGCTGATGATGGAGAAGGCACTCTATTGACATTTACGTGCACGGAAACTTTAAAGTCCAGGAGACCCCTTTGTCCCTACGATTTACAAAGTAACAGTGTTTTTTAACTATAACCATGTTTCACACACTTCAGGGGCATTTAATTAAGCCAAATAAATAAAAAAAAAGCAATAAAATCTCAATAGAACTTTTAATTTCAATCATTTTCCTTTCTATTCCCCCCAAAGCTTTCACCTTCCTGCTTTTTATTTATATGCTAATCTACGCATTTTACTTTTTATTTTTTAATTTAAATTACAGTGGGTTTTGCTAGCAATTACAGTACCTAACAGACAATTAAAAAAAAACCTATTACTAACCCCATTAATTTATGAAGGGATATTTGGTCAGACTTTACAAATGTGTAAATGGTTTCTCATTTCTTCAGGATAATCTTCATATTTCTACACTATTTCCCTGGACAGCTTTTTTCCCCTGCAGGAAATATGTTGTCCCTGATCATGAATGATATATTTTGTTTATGCCTGTAGAAAATACACAGGGGTGCACACATTTTTTCTTGATGTATATAGTTCATATACCCCAGAAAATAAAGTGCAGGAGGTAGAATTGTGGAATTTTATATCATGTTCTTTGAGTACATTTAGTAAAATCATATTTTATTACTAGGCATTCAGTGTAAACCTTTATTGGAAGTGATGAGAGATGGTAGACTCTTAAAAATATCAGAGCTGGTAAAGCCTAACTTTATATCTGTGTTTTAATTAATAAAATAAAAACTAAAATATTTTTTTCTGTTGTTTGCAAAAGCAAAAAAACTTGGTAACATAAAATATTTCAAAAAACTCTTACACAGAGTAAAAGGGCCTACCAAATAAACCAATGTTAGGGTTCATTTAAATGTATGAAGCTCTGTGGAAGAATGCTAGCCACTGTACAATAGGGAAAAAATAGACGTCCACACCTTCCTAAAAAGTGATCTTTTTAAACTGTATATGAAATAAAATCTCCAAACTCGATATGAATTTCCCACTAACCACTTAACATTTTCCAGCCACTCAGCCCTGAGCTCTCCCAAAATCTAGAAGATATCACCTTGCTGGTGTTCCCCTGAACTTTTAATTTTGTCACATATAGTTCCTTAATCCCTAGCATTTGACAAGTCATAGTTTTAAATGTTCAACTATATTATGGCTTTAAAAAATACAGTTCAATACACAATGGGGCATTTTTCCCTCAGTGCAGACCAATTCCATGCATGCTGCTGACAACTTTGATTCCTCTTCGTCTCCTTCTCCGTGTCAGTGCCATTTAATGTATCCCAGGCATTTTGCTAGCAGAATGGCTCTGTACCTTGACCTGCAGTTAAATAGCATGTTTATTTGCGAGACAGTGTGCTCCAAGTAAACCAGATGACAGTTTGGAATAACATCATTTGGAAGGATTGAAAAGCTTCTCAAGAATCAGGTAGCCAGAGGTCATAGGCTGGAAGGAAGCATGTGCTGTGCCAACCCTCCTGCCATCTTCTACTTGAAACTCATATATTTGACGGTGATGCCATGGGCACTTGTCAAGACAACCCAGCCCTTTACCCATTCTTTTTCTCATTTACTTTCTGCCCCTTCCCCCCCCACACACCCCAAATCCTCCACCAGCTCTCTTTTAGCCTGGCAAACTGATGCTCTTTGCAGTCAACTTAGAAAAAAGGCTAAGCATTTGAAAGTGTGAAGGGCAAAAAACATCTGACGGCTAGTCTTCAAAAATACACTTCCATTTCACAAAGCATAAATGTTTGTTTCCCAAGTCCAGTGTTGACAGAAATAGGCTGCAGTGCAGGCATAAGAAGTTAACCCCTACAAGGCATTCTCTTCCACTTTAACGACGCTGAATGCAAACCACTATAATTCTATGCAGTTTCTTGCAAATAGCCATAAACAAGGGCCATGATTTGTGGGCTCTCTCTCGCCTCTCTGACCCACCACTCTTCCAGCTCTTTTCTCCTATGTAGATTGCACTGCTTCTATAAATAGAGGGTTTTCAACAAAAAGCACCTTCCACTTCATTTGTAATTATAACCTAATGACTCTCGGTTATCACAAAGTATGCATGAGGGGGACCCAGCTGAGCAACTTGCCTGATTCTTTCCTCCTGCCTTCAGTTTCATATATTCATAAAACACTAGAAGAAAGTGAAATATAGATGGCAACAAAGCCCTTGGTGTTTTTACCATGTAAAGCCTCCGCAATATTCTGTCTACTGAAATTAATTCTTCAGCTACAGTGTGCATGGATCTATAGCACATATTCTTTTAAAACAGACCATTTTGTCCACTTGCTTTTCCATTTGCCTCTTTCATAGCACAGGTCCCCAAGATAACAAGCCTAAATCATTATCATTCCCAAAGACACTCTTCTACAGTCTGTTTAGGATTTTATAGACACTGGAGGCACATTTGTGGTTTATCTACAGTACCCTTAGTATGCCGTTTTTGAAAACAATCATAGTGTTACAAGAGAACTGGCAAAATATTACAGTATCAACAATTGGGGAGGAATGCCAGTTACTGTTTTCTCTGCCTTTGTCTCTGATCCTTCCCATTTATTTGAATTCTTTTGTTCCATTCTGGAAAGAAAATACACTACAAGCATTTAATGCCTATTGGTCACAGTCCAAATCCTCAAAGCATGCAGAGGGTTCCTGCTCTTTTAAGTGAGAGAAAATGCTCTACGGGAGCACAAGCTTGTATTGTGTGTGCCACATATTTCTCTACTAACAAAATAGGGACTATCTATATTCATTATACTTTTAGGTGTTGTTTAGGTATTTTAAATGATACTTTAACCAGTTTTTTGTTTTGTTTTTTCGCCGATTGCTTTGAACATCCTGGAAATGGAAAGATGAAATAGCTGTTTAAATAACAACAGAAATCCAACAAGTCACTTCAACACTTTAAATAAAGAAGACGGACTAAGGATACTCTTAGATCATTTTCAATAGAAAAGTTTAACAGTAGACAGTATTGCATATTTAATCTACTTTAATGTTTTAAACAAAGTGGAGTCCTACATTTTTGTCCAGAAGTTTTATTCTGATGTATCATTGACCTGGAAACAATCCACAGAGTATCTAAGCAGTAGAAAATCAGGAATCTGGTAGTACCTTTTCTGACTAACAAACTGTATTAAAAGGCATAGCTTTTGTGAGCTGTAGCTCACTTCATCAGCTGTATAGCATAAAGGTTCTTTTTTATTCATCAGGGGCTTTCCTGATCTGTTTCTATTAAGCATTTATAAAAGGAGCTGTGATTTAGGTAGAATGACATGGAGGAGAAATATGAGATTCAGTTATTTATTAACAGTTTTTTCCTGAAATCAGAGTGATCTTTGAAATTGGATCAGTAATGTTTATCCCAAAAGAAGCTGTTAGAATGGAAGAAATTCATTTTATTACTTGTTCCATCTTAGTCACTGAAATATTTGGCCTGGGCAATTCTGTGATTATGTTTTATGAGCTGCATCAGCTAGCTATGTTATGCCTAGCACCTTATTTATTTTATGGAAAGTACCAATGAGTTAATCCTTTATATCTCTGCCTCAGCCACCCTGCACAAGGTATTCAGGAGGGACATCATCGGACCTTATGGACATTCTTTGTACAAAACTCCAGCAACACATGGGTGGTCCCCTCCTTAAGAGCCTTTGACACTGACAATTTCATCTCCATATGCCCAAAATACACATAGACACACATTACATATGTTGTAAACTATCAGCCAACTTTCATATGTTCAGTTGTATGTAATATTGTGTATGTAATATTGTATATTGTCATGTATATAATATTGTGCTATTAACAGATTTTAAAACCTCTTTGTACAAGCAAGATGTATTCCATTGGTATGTCAGTCAATTTTTGATAACTAAAATACCAGCTTCAGATGACTATTATTTAGTAGTTATATGCTTAATAGTCATTTCTGCATTCTGAAAATATATCAGAATAAACTGAAAGGTAAAGCAGAAGTACTTCATCTAAAATGTGCATCTCTTAAGGAATCAACCCTTGAAACAAATTTTGAATAGCTCACACATATAGCCCAGCAACTTACTTTCATAATTCACTCTGTCCCTCCTCTGTTCAAATATGGATTTAGCCCCACCAAATTTAAATGTGGATATATTCCAATAAAATTATTTCAATAAAATTAACAGATATTGTTCCATTTTCTACTAAGAGGACAAGATTTCTATGTCTTATTCTATTGGAAGAAGATGGAATCTTGGCAGGCACGGAGTTATTGTACAATTCTCAGAAAAGCTGTATCTACAGAATTATTCTCTGCCATACAACAACTAATGGTTTAGAATCCAAATTAGCTTTGCATCTGCTGAAATTTCTAGCAGACACAGAAGTACATCTATGGAAACAATAATCACATAAAAGATTTGACATAAACAATTTTCACACATTAAAGGAAACAGTGCATTTATTTAAGCGATAAATAAGAAAGCACTTCACATGTTTGTAGTAGCATCTAGAAGTGCACCAATCAAGTCTGAAATCAGAATATGCCACTGTATGACTTCAAACACTGCAGTATGCTGTATCCTACATCACTGACATCCTTAGTAACAATACCTTACAGTTGTAGCATTATATATCAAATCACATTCCATCTTCTACATTTAACTTTCAGGAAGTACATGGCAGAATTGTACAAAGCTTCAAAAAGATGCTCTCTAACAACAAAGGTTCACATGAAGAACCCCTTCAAAGCAAAATCCTTCCACCAACCACCATTATGCTGCTTCATTTCAAGATCTCTGACTTTTCCAGTCAATTGCTAGAAGCACCAGAAGAGGCACAATACTTCACATTGTAGAATTCTTTTAATTATTACAATTGTCAGACAAGGCTTTAAGATGATGAAAAGTACCCCACCAAGAAGAATATTGATCATATTCTTTGTGTCATATCTTTGCCTGGGAAAGAATCATATCATCTCTGAGGCATGGCACTCCTGTTGAAACACAACCAAAGCCTTCAACATGACCAAAAGATTAAATATGCTAAACTATAAACAAACTGGGAGTATAACAAACTAAGATCACTAACAGAGCTTCACAAGATGTTTGCTGGACCTTTGTGGTTTCTAAGAAAACCACAGCTTTGGAAGATGAAGAAGGTAGGGATTTGGGTACTGGATTCAGTGATTAACTAATCTATCATCAGTCCAGAGTCTGATCAAACTATTTGCCTTTGGGATGAGTGTAAGATCACTCGTGGGACAAGGCAGTGACTGGGCATTGATCCAGATTCATTTGGAATGCTCTGGGCTGTGGCAGATCTCAACTGAACAGTGAGGGCAAAGATTTCCTGGAAGGTTTGAGAATGCCACAGAAATGGTCTGAGCAAGCTGTTGCAGCAGTCAAAAAAAAAAGAAAAAATCACGAGAATAATTATTTGGACTGGGAAACCCTAAGGTTGTTGTCACCTGCATACAGGTTTATGCAAGAGAATGTTTCTTCTTCCCTTCTTATACAACTGACCAGCTATTTCACGGCTCTCTAGAGTACAGAGGCAGCTTTTCAAACATCAAGCTCAGTCTGTACAGAGTACTAGAAAAATGCATGTTCAGGAGAAATACAAAGATTTAACAGTCATATTCTGTATTTCTACTAGAATGGCATTTGTAAAGATGAAAGTAATTTTTTTTAATATAGCTTAAAATGGTGACTAGACTAGAATACATTTATTCTTAATTATATGAATGTTCAAAGCTCTTCACTGTTAGGTTGATTTTTTTTTTTTTGGCAAATCAATTTCCCAGAGTTTTAAATAGCACTAATCCAATAAAAATTGTTTTGCAGTTTTATGGAAACAAGCAACTAGAATTAAATCGATTTCTCACTTTGACTTAATTTATATATGTCAGCAAATATGGACAATAGCAGAATTCAGAGAGAAATTCCTAGATAATTTTGCTGATTTCTTCAAAATGTTTTAACCCAAAAGGATGATTAATTAGGCACTGCCAATGAAGTTATGCACATATTTGCTTAAAAGCTCAACAACCCAATCTAGTTAACCCAAGTTAAAAAATGGACTTTAGTGCAACTTACAGATTTTTTTCATCATTAATTCTTGGTAATGTGCTCAAACAGACGTTAAAGGAATTCTATGCCACAGAGATTTCCAATGAGATTTACTTGATTCCAGAATCAAATCCTTTGTTTAAAAGACTTTCAGGAGAACCTGTCACACTTAACACCAAAAAATGGATATTATATTAAAGAAATCCCCTTGCAGGAGATGTGCAGCAGTCTTCAAACGTCAATGTTCCTAACTGATGAGATATCATCTTATAAAGGTATGTTTGAGCTTAAGTCATTTGAAATCAGATTGGAATGTATTTTGTAAGATATACTCAACACAACTAGGCTTCCCTCAATAATCAAGCTCCTAATTCTATAAAATTCTCGATTGCTCCATTCCTTGTATCTCTTGAGAGATACTGGGTAGTTCAGGAAGGAGGTGGTAGAGGATGAGATATGCTAATGAGCAAGCCCTAACTACTTCTCAGTAAATAAAAGGGAGGGGGGGAGGAAATGGATTTTTATAACAAGACAAAGAATTGTTCTGCAAGAATGGTGAGGCTATGCCTGGACCAATTTCAGGCAGGATGGACTATTTCTAGAATTCTCCATTACAGTCTTGAGAGTTCGATGGTCCTTGTAAAGCCTTAAGAAAAAGTGAAGAAATATGATTACCACTACCATCTCTTGCTCGTCTATAATACACAAAGGCAGAATGGCTGAGAAATTTGTTTAGTAGTTATGTTCTTAAAATGTATCCCAACAGAAATGTGAACCAGAAGATCCTGATGTGCTGAAAATTGCACTTTTCCGAAGTTTGTGGTGCAATCTAGAATTGAGAAGGTGCAAAATAAACAATTCATTTACAGGATGTGTTCTTAAAAAGATGAATATTAAGAAAAGACAAAATTAGATGATAGGAAATTGCTTCTGCAAATATGCTTATTAAGAAAAGTACCTAAAAGGTATGTTTTGACAAAAGTACATAGGAAAACCCATATACATTTTGTGTATGCCTTTTTCACAGAAAAACTAATATAGAAATGAAAGCAATGAACTGTCAGTTTAGAAAATGTGGAATTGAGAGAAACAACTTGACAGTTTTTTCCTTACCTTCATGACTGGAATTGTTTGGATTGTACTAGTTTTTTGAAACCATACAAGAGGCCTTAACACTAGCTGTTGAGCCAACTGCCTACTGAGCATGTACTGAATGTAATGTCTGAACAGATGAAAGATAAATGCTCCCTCAAGTTTGACTCCTGGTGATTACTTGCACACATCCATGTAGGGTTTTCTTTAGCAACAACATAGAAGTATTTGCCAGTGCCTCTTCCAGAATGGTTCCCCCGCCCCAGCTTCTCAGTCTAAGGTACATGGTGGGATTCGTTGGTGGTCTCCAAGTAGTAGCTAAGTACATCCAGTCTTATTTGGGATCTGCCAGAGAGCTGCCACCTGCCATAGGCTGAACATAGCAATTCTGCAGTAATCTGAGCTAAGATCTTCTCTATCGTTACTTCTAAGTAATGACAGATTTAGAAGACAGGATCTGATAGGTTCTATTTGTAAGTAAGTGTAGAAGAGTTCATCATAACATTCATTGCACATGCATTCAAAGGGAGATTTGGAAAAAGGCATTTGCTCCTGAACCTTTTCAAAATCTCTCCATAATCCTAGGCAGTGGTGCAGTAGCTGGCCCAAATTATTTTGTTGTTTTAAATGGAATCTAAAGGACATCTGTCATATACTAGGGCTCCTGTATAAATATTGTTGAACCCCTGAGACACTGAATCCTACTCATTTATTTACCTGCAAAAGAAAGAGGCACCAATTATTTGGGATTATTAATATTAATATTATATGGAGGGTTTTTTTATCATTCCACCCAGGACATAAATGTTAAAGTCAAACTCTTCATCCCAAATATATTCCGTACAGAACTTAAAAGTCCAATTGTGTCATGGTCTATTTTATTCCCTTTTTTATTTAAATTGTACCTTTACAGTCCTTTCATCTTTCTTTAAATGTAAGTTCATATAAAATATAAATGGTTTCTAACAGGGACCAGAAAAACTTCTGACCATAAACACCTTTCCAACAAGCCCCACAGCAAGTGCGACAAAAGAGATGGAGAAACCCAGGGCTTTTATCGCCACACGATTTTCATCTCCCTGAAACAAGAGCAGAGAGCTCGTATGGCAATGAAAATGCATTCACACTGCACGTCCTTCTCAATCCATTAAGAACAATGGATTCTCACTAAGCTAACGTCCACTTGTCAGAAATATCTGCAACAGTGGATTCATGCAGCAGGACTAAGTAAGAAAGGTTCACAGCAATTTAAAAGCAGCAAATTAGACATTTACAAACAGGAAAGATGCTGCTTGGCTAGTGTGATCTCTCACTCAGGCTGTACAAAAAGGTGTTAATGTAATTTAAATGCCAGTTAGATATATTTCAGTTGATACACACCACACACACTCCTTCTATGAAGACTTACATAACAAACTTCAGGAAGAACAACTTGAAAAACAAGTTGAGTTTCAGGAAAGGAAGACAAGGAAGCTCCCAGCTTTGAGGTATTCACAGTTCATATTGATATAGCAACACTTTGTTATCTTCCTAACTAAGTTCAGCTGCTGGGGTCCTTTGGGCCCTCAAATACCATAAAGGCAGTTTAAAAATTCTATTTGCATTATTTACTTTTCTAAAGATGCCATTTAGGAGAAGTGAGGAATTACCTCTTCCCCTTCTCAGAAATGAAGATTTCAGGCTAAATATTCCTGTTTCTAGATGCAATGATACTATAAACTTAGAACTGTAACAACTCTTAGAATACATTGTCTTTTTGTAATTTAAACTGGACTATATTCAATACTGTCCTGCTAAGTGGAAATTTTCTTACTTTGGCTGATTTAGATAGCTAAGCAGGGTTGACCCTGATAAACACATGAATGGAGAACTATCTGGGAAATCCAGGGCTGTGGGCTACAACAGAACGTTGGGGGCGCGGGGGATCAAGTTTGCTATCAGGTCTGCATGGATGTATCTATATAAGTCACCATGAGTGGAATTTGAGTCAAAGCTTTTAATTATTTCATTTTACTAAACAAGCTTTAATCCCTGCAATTAATCCTACTTCCATGTATGCCACCCAGAGCTGACTACTTGCATTTGCTCTTCCCCCTCCATGGCTGCAGCTGATCAAATTAGCAGCCTCATTTTTTGCAGCTACAAAATCAAGTATTTTCTATGTGCTTAAGACTAAAAATGGAACAGCATACAACATACATTTTTAACAGAATTATTATCTGATAATAGACTATTTGCTAACCTTTGAGTCATGAATTCATAGGCTTGTTGTAAAAATAAGATAGGGTGGTTCTATGACCATTTGGCTTTAGAAGATTCATGTTATCCTATCTTCTATTCAGAAAATGGGTCCCCCAGGGGCCTAAGTTTTAATAAGATTAAACTCCATTATTTAAAACAATTAGCCTTTAAAAAAAACAGAAAGTAAAAGAACAATGAGGTTCAATACAAGCACAGCAGAAGTATAATTAACTTACTATATTACCTAAGTTGCTCAAGAAAAAAAATAAAGGAAATACTTTTTGTCTCTGAGAAGCAAAAGCAAATGTTAGCAGTGGCTCCCGCTTTCATGAGGGTGCAGATCTTGGGCAAGGGGCTCTTCCTAAGCATGGTTTTGCCTCCTGGCCCTATCCACTTGGTACTTGCCTCACTTTTCCTGCTCTTTCGTGGTCTGCTTGGTAAGTGCCCAATGATGGCAGATCTTTCCGGTAGAATTCAGAGACAGATACTGGATTGTCTAATTGACTGACTGATTATTTAGTGAAATAACATTATTTTAGCAGAAGATCTGCCTTATGTTTTCTGCAGTGGTATATCACAATACCTAGATAGCATTTTTCTGTAGTTGGACTTCCTGCTCATTTGTATGTATTGGTGGAAAGAAGGTCCTCATATGGACAAACTTACTTACTTGTTCTAAATATTCTGGCCTGCCCCCCCCCCCATAGGTAAAGTAGAAGAAAGATCTTGTTTGCTGGAAGTAGAGAATGGGACCAGTTTTCATACACAAAATTTCAACACATCATAATTTAAGCAGCTTCATGGATTTGAGCTATTAAAAAGCAATCTTACTAATAAACAGTCTATGATTTGTGTTGTGAAAATATAATACAACCAAAATCACCACCACCACCTTGATTCTAAGACAGCCACATTTGCTATGTCTAAACTGTTAAACTAATCTTAATGGACTGAGTTCCTTTTAACCATTGACCCAAGGGAGGATTAAATTAACCGTTTTTTGTTTGCTTGTTTTTTTAATCTTCTACTCTGTATACAGCTAACCCTCTCTTTTAAAACAGTAAACTCATTAAAGGTTTTCTAAGAACTATTTGGTAAGCTTCACAGGAAGAAACAAGAAGAATCTTTCAAATAGCTTTGGGCTTTTTCAGTGACTTCAGGAGGACTCGGTTACATTAAAAAAATAAGCCATCTTAAACGCGGTGTAGAATCTCCTCACCCAGCACCTGCACCTGCAATTTCAGCACTGAGCTCAGGATATCCCCTGTTGGAGACCCACCCCATCCGACTTGTTAAGCTACTTGAGAAGCAGAGTATCTGAAGTCTGCAACAGTTCAAGAAAAGAAAGTGTGTGTGTGGGGGGGGGGGGGGAGCAGCCTGATTCTAATACACCTAATTAGCCATTGGCAGACTCTTAATTGCATACATTAGGATGATTCCATAGTGGAGATTAATTCTAAATATACCCAAGCAGCTGGTTAAGATGCCATGGATTACAGTGTGGACTGTACTTTTCCACTTAATTAGATATCAAAATTAAGCAGCAACAAGCATTTTGACATAACGGGGATCAAGCCGCCGCTCGGCATCCCAGAGCTGCACTAAAGTGACCGCTAAACAGAGCCGCACAGATGGAGAGATATTAAATGCCGCACTGGAAAGTAATTTCAAATAATAAAATATCAATATTTACATTTTAATTACCCCTACTGAGAGCCGCTCTGTCATTTTCACTATTGCCGACACAGCAAGGGGTAGTGGAATGACATTGCAGCTCTGACAGCAATGACTATTTTGTTTCCATTAAAGAATGACAAGTGTTTTAGAGGCAGTGACACCCAGTAGGTGAACAAGAATGACAACCAATCAGAAAATTCCTATTAAGGGAATAAATGACTCGACAAAAGAACTTCAAGCAGCCAACTCCTCCATGAACGAAGCATATAATCGGTTCCAAATTTTCTGGCAAAAGTTGATAATTAAAAGGCACCCAAGAGAACCCCGAGCAGAGCACAAAATATTTAAAAGCATAACACGTATTATGTGGGATCCATTTCAAATCAGCAAGAGGAGGAGGCAGTACTCTAAGCTTTGAGAAATGCAGATGGGTATATTGTAGAAGCAGGAGAATTTCAATCTCAATATTGTACCTCACAGATTCTTCATTTGAATTTCTTCAGCTTTATTACTACTTCGACAAAGTTCCTTTCAGACTTGAGCCACATATTGATTTTTCAAATGGTCACATGAGAAACCCATCAATATAAATGTGACGGGCTATAATTTGTTTTAAATTATCATTTTTAAAAAATATCTAGACAGCGTATATCTATTTATTCATTTACTTTCATTTACTGGCCTTTCTATGTGGCTCAGCTAAAATACAGCATTGTAATAAAATCAAACTCAAAGCAATTGTCTTCCCTAACACCAGTATCACAGTACAGACACAAGTAGTGTTTGGAAATGCATTCTACCCTTCTCTCTGTCTATCCTATGTGGCAGGAGTAAGTTTTAGGCCTGTGACAAAGGACAGAAATATCAGCTGAAGACCTCTGCAGGATATAGGGTGCACCTTCAGAAGGCCAGACAAGGAGAAATAAGGCAGAAGGCAATAAGACAAAACCACAGGCAATAAAAATTATGGTATTTTAGAACTGTGTTTTAATTCTTGTGGTTATAATATATTCTGTACAGGGCTGGTACTGAAAGTCTGGGACCCATAAGCTCCTATTAGCCCTAAACAGGAACTGATACTAGTACCAAGAGGAACTTGTCATTAGGCGCTGTAAAGGGAAAGAAAAAATAAAACTCTTTTACACACATCCTAATTGTAACAATCCTGCTTGAGTCTATCGTCTGGATCTATCATTAATAGTAAAAGGTGAAAAAAATCGCCACAAAGCCGATTTTACATAGCACTTTTAGGGTCACAGATAGCTTGATCCTCAGTCCTCCTAACCAAACCCTTTCCATGCATGTAGCTGTGCTTGCCAAGAATAAATACTTCATCTCTGACCTATTCATCCAACCTCACTCCCCCCCCCCCAGTTCCCTCTTCCTACTTAAATTTCACCAAATTTAAGTTGTATTATAAAGATTTTCTGGGATCCGTGTGGAAAATGTTCAAGGGTAGTAAAAGTGGCAAAATTCCGTAATTGTAGATTGGCAACAGAGCATATGCCCCACAGAAAATGGCAGGACTTAACTGACTTTTGCTGATCCCAAAAAGCTGATTAGTATCTAACCCAGTGTTTGTCAACCTTGGGAACTTTAAGACAAGTTGAAGTCCACACATCTTAAAGTTCCTGAAGTTGACAAAACATTGATCTAACCTATGTAGAACTTGGATGGGAAACCACCAAAAAATCCCAGGGCTCTTGACAAGCCTGGGAAGTTGAAAAAACATTCCTAGAAGAAAGCAAGGACGAGCTCCTTCCGTTTTGTTGCCAAAAAGACAACACAGATATAACTATGTACTCAACCATAGTCTGAATCACCTTGAGGAAGTTTTTACTTTAATGCAGAACATTCTATATTTCCAGAGCTCAGTTAAGATTCAAACTCCAAAAGTCATATAGGAGGAGATATCACTATGAATTTTCAAAGTATAAAACATGTTTCCCCAATCTGTCACCTTCTAGATGGGTTGATACCATGCCTCCCAGGATCTCATTTACCATATTAGTTCACAATTCTGAGAGTTGTGCCCCAAAACATCTGGAGGGTACCAGGTTGAAGAAGGATGTCATAGAGATTTTAAAAAATGGTTCAATATGATATAGTGGATAATTATGTGACTCTCCCATGCTGTGTAATGCCTTAGGTAATATTAGTGTAGCTGAGCTATAAGTGTGACAAATTACTAGATAAGAAAAGTAGTTAATTCTCCACTCCAAGGGGGTGGAGGGAGAAACCTGCTGACATTTGCTTTGATAAGTTTCAAACACTGAATAGAACGTAATCTGCAGAGTAATCCATGGATGCTAGTTACCCATAAACTTAGTTACCTAACTAGTTTTGTTTCATTTGTGCTACTTCATGGAAACTGTACTCTGGAAGTGCTTCAAAAAGATCCTTAATGCTTTTAGAACTAGACACTCCCCCCTCCCCATGTTTTCAGCCACCAGCACCTTTAATTTCTGAAAGAGCCACGGTTGAAAATCTTAATTAATTGTTCCATACTGCTTCAGGATCATTATGCAATGTAATAAAGGCTGTGTAATTATGAAATTTTACAGCCATTACCAAGGCTGATGGCTCGTATTTCATCCTCAGCTGGACCCAATGGCTTTTAGCCACTCAGCTTTCCTTTGATGAACTTCAGACAGATCTATCAGGCCCAAACAATATCCAAGGCAAGGCAGCTATAATAGCTACCTACGGATGAAGCCACAGATAAAGATAAACTGTAAATCTACACACAAATGCAGGCACATTGCCTCAAGATGACAGAAGACAGAGGATGCAGTGCTTGGGAAAAATTTCCAGCACCATGAATTCAACCTTTTTCTCTTCCTTTTTTATTCATTGTGGAATTACTTCGATTTCTTACATTGTAGAATTCTCTTGAAAGTCACGGGGGGTGGGGGGTGGGGAGATAAATACATTTTTCAGGTATATTTCTGATGGGGTCCTTTGTCATATAAATATGCATGTATTACCTTTAAAAGATCTGCAAAACTACACACAATGGATAATACAATATCCAATATAAACAAACAAGCAAATAACATATCTAAATTATTTTCTTCCTAGCCTTTGTAATTTGGCACGTTTCCATATTTCCTTGCTTTCTAAGGTTGGTAAAGCATAGCATGAGACAATGCCATAAAGGCCACTCAAGAGTAGGCTGTTTTGATGAGGATCACAGATCAAGGAATCATCTTCCACTCAGGATTAAACAGCCAAATCCAGCTCTCTACAACTTTTCACTCATTTCAAATTATTGATGAGGCACTTCAAATGTGAAGTTTTGTATCTACATGGCCAATGTTCATCAGACAAAGTCAGGTACTGTGATGGAATGGAATTATGAAGGCTAAGCTCAGGGAGATAAACATTTTCTTAGCTCGTCAGAACTGCGTGCGAGGAACAAGAGGATGAGACTGGCACCTCCCTGAGGAATTCACACTGTTGTGGCTGGAGGACTTTGGGAACTGGGGTTTTAGTCTGGGAAGATTCTTGCTAGAGGTTATAGCTAATAAATATAGCTGGACTGAATTGGCATTGTCTCTTGGAGTTCCTTGGGCTAGGCCTGACAGGTACACATACTCAGAATTCGTTTACTTTTGAATGCCTTAGATGGCTTCGTGGAAATGGTTCTTTCTGAGGCTTTTAAAATAGCACAGTGACAGTTTTTATTTGAGCTAGCATTGACAAATAAATGATTTAGTACCTTCCTTTGCTAGGAAACCTGCCAATGCCACAGACTTCCCAACTACAGGTTATACAGTATGTCTCTGTTATGTGAATACAAAGCCTTTAAGGAGGAGTCTAAAAACCTTTGGAAAGACAACATGATTTTCTGGGTGATGAATTAATTGACCAATCAAAATTGGGCTAAATTTATCAATCATCCATCAGATGCCTTCCAAGGCATCCTGGTATTTTTCTTCACTTGGACCTAGGAAGTACATTCAATTTTGTATATGGACTTAAACATTTCTTGCAGATTTTCTCTTAGTGTACATATTCTGATCTAATTATCCTGATCAAGCCAAATCTCCTTCCTAGCTAGCAGAACAAAATGTCAATAGTTCCAGTTGAGAAGTTCTTGCTCCTAAAATGCTTGCAAGTAAAAGTGAGCATTGCACTGTGTACTGTTATATAGTACCAAATCAGTTCAATGCATTATTTGGAACTTGATGGATAAAACATAAATATCCTAGAAGGACTTTTTGGAAAGCTACTTTTTTTAAAAAAAAAATCATGGCTTTATGTCTGTATGATGAGATAAAGCAATTACTGCATGCCTTGTAAACAGAGATTATGTGAAGAGTCTATATATATTATACTTCTTATTAGAAAGCTTTTACAATCAGTATGTTATTTCTTAACATCAAAATCATTATATCTTGTAAGGGACATTAAACTAACCAGAATGGCTTTTGGCATATAGCAGTACCAATCATCATTTTATAGATCTCTTGCCAAATCAATCTTTATAGTTTCTTTTCCTTTTATTTCAGTTAATGCTGGCATTGATGATTTCCCTATTAATATAAGGCCAAAACATCCCACAAAGGTTTTTTGATCTTCATGAGATGATCTCTGATCATCTGTTATCTCTTTTAGGGGGTGGCTGACCATGATAGAGATGAAGTGATAACCTGTCACTAGGATAGGCAGGAGAGCGATCTTTAAGCTGGCAGCCTTATTAGAGAACACACCCACATTCCAATTCAATGTATTTCTTTGCCATGTCTTGTTTTTCTTAGTGGTTCCCATGTATCTTGCAACTAATGCTTTCTACAGTTTGCTGCCTGTTGTGCACACTCATCAATGACTCCATGAAAATCTACAAGAACTATTAAGGCAAGCACAAATAAATAAATAAATAAATGGGGGGAGGGGTCCTTGATTTATATTCTTTGGCAATAAGGATGAACAGCAGGTCAAGTGTGTGCATATGTCTTCACAGCATTTCTTATCCTGGTATTACTAAAAACATAGAAATTTGCATACGATTACAAATGTTTTCTCTCTGCACGACTGTCTAGTAAATTACAGACTAGATTGCTGCAGATTCAAAGCCTCAATGAATTCATTTAAAAATATGCCTCAGTGAGAGGAACTAAAGGGTTATTTACTGATACATATGAAAACATACTGTATGAAAACATGTAAAATAGCTTGATCTTAAGGTTTTGAGTTGCAAACGGCTTAGAATAGGAAACTTTAAAGATTTAGGAATAAAAACAGTCCAATGGAAAGTTGTACTATTCAAGGCCCTGTGAAATGAATGGGATATATTTACACGCAACACTTCCTTGCAGATTCTGTCCTAGCTAAAGGAAGAGTCTAGATATGGAAGGTCTCACATTCTTCCCTCCTTCTTCTTACTCCCGTTTAAACACGTGCCATTATGATACCTACTTATCAATCAATATTGGCATGCTTGATTTCAAAATGGCGAGATTTTAGAAGTGTAGCTTAACAAGAAAGGACATGGCTAGTCACTACATGGCAAATACTTGGAGCTGTTTACTTGTTTGTTGATCTACAGAGCACCGCAGTGGTTTGTCCAAGTACACTGAAAGAATTGTAATCCTTTCCATTAAATACCAAAATACCAGTGACAAGTGAGAACCAACAGTTCATCATTTAACCCAGGCAAATTTTGGCTATTACATGTGCATGACCTTATTGATTTCAATATGATTAACCCATTTCCAATATTAATACAATCCCATACATGATTCTGTCATAAATTAATTATTTTGAAGTATACTTTCCTCTTGTATGAACAAGTGTTATCTGAAACAAAATACATTTGTTAGGGGAAAACATTTCTTTGTTTACGAACCTATTGGTCAAATTTTATTAATTACTTTGCTGATGCAGCCAATCAGGAGCTTGATTTTAACAGAGGCAGACGTGAATCATCCAGGTGATATACAAATGAACTACCTTAGTCAACTGATGTGAGATTTCACATCATCATTCTTTTGCTTTTATTCAGATGGTTCTTTTTTAACATATATGGGGCCTTTTTCGCCTGTGGTATGTATCAGAAATATTGTAATCACCATGAACAAAGGTTCTTCTAACAAGCAAGAAAACTTGTGTAGCAGAATAAATCATATTTAGCACCATTAAAAAAAAAGTCAGAAAATCTTGATCCAAGTTATATGTTTTAGGAAAAATCTATGTCTGCTGTAGATGTCTTTAGTTCTTGTAACACATCATGTTTACACTCTGATTTTATATATGGAATATTCCACAACTGAACTGTTTCTAAAATATGCAGTGATTTCAAACCTCCATGCCCCTTCTCCCCATGAGCAAATCAGCAGTTTTTCAAAGGTATCTGGATAACCTAGGAATATGACATTCACATTCACCACTAAGTTGAGATTCAGGGATTCTCTTTGGAGACACCACTATTAATAAGAAAGATATGGTTCTGTATCTTGGGTATTCTACCAAGTGCTATTAATTAGGTAGAAAACATTTCCCTATGGGATACAGGAAGGTATTTACTACCATTACAGTCCAGAAACTAGAGCAAATTTACAGCAGCCAAGGTAATTTTTACACACTGCAGCTTGTGTTATCAACTTCCCAAGGAGAAGCTCAGAAAGGTTTTAGATTATGATCTTTTTCATGGTATTTTAATTGTGCTTTGTAATCTGCTAAATTAAAAAGACCTGTGCAATCTTACGAGATCATAGACAAAATGGAGATTGTATCAGTTTTAAACAAAAGTATAACTACCCCTTTCTTCTTTTATTAAACAGGGAATCCAGGAAATGCAATAGTTAAATCTAATGGGATCACTGAGCCCTCAAGTAGCTTTCCCAAACCTAGAGCCTCACAGTTGACTACAGATACTACTACTCTCAGTGATCAGATGACAACTTTTGCTAGGGATGATGGAAAGTACAGTCCAGTGTATAAGGAAGTCAGTATTGAACTAAAAAGGCATGCTTTATTTTCAGCCAGGTGCTTTCACCTCCACTCGATTCCTTTCCAGTTGACCTCAAACAGGTTGCCAGTTCCCCATAAAGGAATTCATGCCTTCCCTGAAATCTTAGATAGTGTTTTGTTACAATGTATTCTTTATTTTGTTTGTGATTTTTAAAAAATTGTGCTCCAAAGTAGTCCACACAAATCAGTAGTTTTGAAAAAAATATTTCTAACATCTTACAGAAGTTTCATTGTTGTTTTTATACCTGCAACTATTTTATAGTTTTTATATTTGTAACTATAAAAATATTGGTTAGAGAGGGAATAACAAATAGGGAGAGAAGACAGGAAAGAATACCAGAAATACAGGGTTTTGCCTTGTACAGCAGTCTTGAATGAAACAAAAACAAACAAACAAATCAGAGAATCCAAAGGAGTTTCAACATGTGATTGATTGATTGATAGATAGATAGATAGATAGATAGATAGATAGATAGATAGATAGATAGATCGATAGGGGGGAGCAACAGAAGGAAGTCTA
Organism: Python bivittatus; assembly: GCF_059951505.1. Lineage (NCBI taxonomy): Eukaryota > Metazoa > Chordata > Lepidosauria > Squamata > Pythonidae > Python > Python bivittatus. The sequence continues at coordinate 111,195,842 of NW_028277030.1, read as the reverse complement.
TTGTGCATCCTATATAGATATGACTTCTAGGATGTAGCCTATGGGTTATCAAACTGTGGGTTGTGACACACACACATGCATAAGCATACATACCTGCTTGCCAGGAAATCATCAGGACCTTATGGGGAGAGTCAGTATTAAAAGAAAAAATCAATCAGGCTTGGGCAGGGACAGAAGGAACACTGCCACAACTCAGTTTGGGTTTTAGTCCCACTTTGCCCTGCAAGCCTGCAGTGGGTGGTTGCAATACCGTAAAGTTGGAGAAAGCCTGTGTTAGACAGAGTAAAAGTTATTGAAAATAAGAGGCATATTTACTTCTTGATTAATTCTACTTCCTATCAAATCCTTAGCTTTATTTATGGGGCATGTGTGCATAATTTCATTTATCATATAAGTGTTCATGGTACTGCAAAGTTTGAGTACCTCTGATATAGCCAATGACAACTTCAGTGCCTAATTCTATGCTCTAAGAAAAAAATAGTAAATTCATAAGATATCCTTCAGGTGCAGTTTACTGAACTATTTTATTCCCAGTTCATACCACTTTTGCATGTTTTTACCTATATGTTCTTTTCTTATTCATTATTACTTCATAATGAAGTGTGTCTGCAGTCTGCATTCAATTTGCAATTAAACATACATTTCTAAGTATTTTCTCTCAAAACAATTTTAACTCATTTCCTCTGAAAACATTCATTGTTCCACCATTATATTTTTTGAAGAATTAGGCTAGATATACAGTAAGTGTGGAAGATGATGGATATTTAAGCTCTATTATGCCCAAGTCAGTTTGTATTGGAATTTCCAAAGAACAAATCTATCAAACATTAAAGATAAAATTCATCACCCATCCCTACAATCAAGAAATGTGGCTCATAAAAAAAAATGCAGATGAAAAGAAGATTTTTTTTAATAAACCAGGGATAGGCATCCTATTAGAACCAGTTTGGTGTAGTGGTTAAGTCACCAGGTTAGAGACTGTGAGTTCTAGTCCCATCTTAGGCACAAAGCCAGCTGGGTATCTTTGGACCAATCACTCTCTTTCTGCCCTAGGAAGAAGGCAATAGCAAGCTACTTCCCAAAAACTCTGCCAAGAAAACTTCAAGGATTAATCCAGGCAGTTGCCAGAAGACAAAAATGACTCAAAGGTCCGTGTGTGTGTGCATGTGCATGCACATGGACGCACACACACAAAGGCATCCTATTTCAGAATAAGGGCCACAAGTTTTAAATTAACATTTCAGTCCTTAAGGACAACACAGGGGAGGTCTAGAAAGACAGAGTTGTGGCCAGGTGGGCAAGATGGAACAGTTTGCACAGATTTGGCTGAGGTTAAGAACAACAACTTATGCATTAAATGTCACAAAGGCTTAACATGCCTTTTTGTCTTTCAATATATGGTAGTAGGAGGATCCTATATATACATTCTTAAAAATTGGCCACCTTGCTGCCAAATTTTCACAGCAGGATTTTCTGATACTTGGGCATCACTGTTAGGGGGTGCCCACTGGTCACAAGTTGCAAACAGAAATTAACAACCAGGTGCTGCTGTATAGGAAGCATGGGACAAAGGATGTGCAGTGCCTACTGGTCTTGGTTTAAAGAAAGTATCCTGAGGGTTGAGCTCAAATCCTGGAAATTTCAGGAGATGTCCATGCAGGCTTCTTGACAATAGTACTGCTTGTCATTGTCTTCCTCTGGGATGTTTATTTTCTATTATTCCCTGGTAGCCTCCCATCCACGTTCTAGCCAACTTTTTGAGATCAACCAAGGTTATCTAGATGGACTCAGATAATGTCAGACAAAAGTAACTAGTGAAAACTAGTTTTATGAGGCTGAAATTTAATTCAGAAAGCCACACCTATTGAAACATAAGACCTTTTACTACCTTTAACAAATCAACACTACTGGCAGATGGGACACTTTAGGAAGAACTAGTGCAAAAGAGGAAACACGTTTTAAAATGTTTTGTTTTGTTTCAATCCTCACTGCAATATCACAGTGTTTGCCAACAGGCATGCTCCCATCACGAGATGATACTCCTGTCAGGCTATGGAACTGAGAGAAGTCAAATATGTGACCACTGTTTGGAGAGTTTCTGTTGCTGCCCCCCACCCCCATTTGGAACATTCAGTAATGATAGCTTAACAATTCCTTCAGTTAGTTGCCACAGGTATTTTAAAATACTGTAACTACAATTATTCTTTAAGTTGGTAGTTAGCACTCAGCATAAACTAACGTCCACCTACTTTTGTGGTCCTACCATTAAAAACAAAGATACAAGGGACTTGTTTTGAGTTTACATTGTTCCCCGATGGAAGAATGCATATTTTTTTTAGAATTTTTAAAATTCTGTTAGAACAGAGAACCTATGAGAAATCCAGGTTTTGTTTACTGAAACATGAGATACTTGAAATGTTCAAAGAGAACATTCTGAGGAAGGCTGTTTTGTTCTGAACCAATGATTTTAGGAAGACACAAAGACACGCTTCCCCAAGAATAATCCCTAAACACATGGGAAGGCAAAACTGCTTATGTATGTGTAGAGTACCATAGGTCTACAGTCTTACTTCTAAATAAATACGTACTTCAAGGGTTTGAATTGGATATAAAAGGAAATAAACTTCCCCTCTCATCCCTATGGATGGTATGTGCTTTCCTCAATCTCGGGTCCTCTACCAGAGGCCTGGGAGTTTGAGGGTTCTGCGCAGTATCTTAGCTGTTCCTAGCACTGTGCTCTTCTGGACAGAGAGCTCTGATGTTCTTCCTAGGATCTGTTGGAGCCACTCTCCCATCTTAGGAGTCACAGCCCCGAGTGCTCCTACCACCACTTGGCACCACTTTGGCCTTTACTTTCCACATCCTGTCTAGTTCCTCCTTCAGGCCCTGGTACTTCTCCAGCTTCTCATGCTCCTTCTTCCTGATGTTGCTGTCACTTGGCACTGCTACATCTATCACCACTGCTATCTTCTGGTCCTTGTCTACTACCACAATGTCTGGTTGAATGGCCAGTACCTGCCTGTCCATCTGAATCTGGAAGTCCCACAGGATCTTAGCCCTGTTATTCTCCATGACCTTCTGTGGAATCTCCCATCTGGACTTGGGAGGGTCTAGCCAATACACTGTGCAGATGTTCCTGTACACAATGCCAGCTACTTGGGTGTGCCGTTCAGTGTATGCTGTTCCTGCCTGCATCTTACAACCTGCCACTATGTGTTGGATTGTCTCTGAGGCCTCTCTGCACAGTCTGCACCTTGGGTCCTGTCTAGTGTGGTAAACCCCTGCTTCTATGGATCTGGTGCTTAATACCTGTTCTTGTGCTGCTATGATCAGTGCCTCAGTGCTGTCTCTTAATCCAGCCCTTTCCAGCCACTAGTAAGATTTCCCAATGCCAGCCCCCTCAGCTATCTGGCAATGATACATTCCATGGATGGGCTTCTCTTGCCATGGCACTTCCTCTGTTCAGAACTTCCTCCCATGCCTGCTGCCACCTCAGGCATTATCTTAGTAGCTCAGCTTTGGGTGCCATCTTACTGATGTATTCCTGGATGCTCTGGGTTTTGTCCAGGACAGTGGCTTTGACACTCATCAGACCCCATCTGCTCTCTTTCTGGCTGGTGTAGAGTCTCTGGTTGTTGGACTTGGGGTGGAAACCTCCGTACATTGCGAGGAGCTTCTGGGTCTTCACAGTGGCAGCCTCCATGTCCTGTTTTGGCCAGCTCACTATACCGGCAGGGTATCTGATGACTGGCAAAGCGTACATGTTGATGGTGTGGCTCTTCTTCTTCCCATTGGCTCTTCAGGACCTGTCTTATCCTTTGATGGTACCTGCATGTTGCTGTCTTCCTTGCCTCCTCATCGTGGTTTTATTTTATTTTATTTATTTTTCAAATTTAGATACCGCCCATCTCACCAAGAAGTGACTCTGGGCAGTTCCCACGTGACTGTGGGATGCCGAGGTACTTGTAGCTGGTCTTTATGTCTGCTATGTGGCCCGCTGGTAGTTCTACTCCATCAGTCTTATCTACCTTCCCTCTCTTTATTACCATCCGGCCATGCTTCTCCAGTCCGAATGACATCCCGATGTCTTGTTCACTCTTAGCATACAGCTTGATGTCATCCAGGTAGAGGAGATGGCTGATGATAGTTCCACTCTTGAACTTGTATCTGTATCCAGTCCTTGTGATTATCTGGCTGAGGGGCTTCAAGCTTTTGTAGAACAGCAGTGGGGACAGTGTAGCACCTTGGTATATGCTGCACTTGATGGCCACTTGTGCGAACTGTGTTGAGTTGACTTCCAGTGTTGTCTTCCACAGTCCCATTGAATTCGTGAAGAAGATCCTTAGTGACCTGTTGACTTTGTATAGCGCCAAGTATTCACAGATCCATGTGCATGGCATTGAGTCATAGGCTTTCCTGTAGTCAATCCAGGCTGTGCTCAGATTGGTCTATCTAGACCTTAAGTCTCCGATGACTGCTCTATCTATGAGCAACTGGTATTTTGAGCCTCTGGTGTTGTTCCCACTTTCCTTCTGAGCTGTGCTGATGTACTGGCCCATTTGGTCCTATAGCTTGGCAGCTATGATGCCTGACAGCCATATATAATGGCTGTACTAGTTTTATAAAAAAAGATGTTTGGAAGAGAAAAATATGTATTTTTTCTCTCTGTGCATATATTTATTGATTGGCGCACGTGTGTGTGTGCACGTGCACAAGTGAGAGATAGAGAGAACATATATTTTTTAAAAGACTCACTTCAAAATAAGTTTGCATCCAAACTGACAAAAAGCAATGCAACAGTGATATCTGACTAGATTTGACATCTTTGAAGTCATCTGATCTTTCCCAAAGAAACATATTAATTTTTTTTTTATTTATACCCCATATATTTTTAAATGTTTAATATGCATATTATTTGCCAGTGTACTTTGAATATCTCCTGAAGAAAATTTTTTAAAGACCAAACAGAAGCTATATATTATCTCAGTGAATGAAAATACGTTCAAAAAATCCGTTCTGGTCTGTTAAATAAATACATATTTATAAATAGCTTCTAAAATGCATATTATTTACTCAGTGGACTGTAATGGCTCATTCTATGCCTATATATATAAATATGTAATTACCCAATGTAATAAAGTCATTATAATGGTGTTCTCTAGGAAAAGGAAAGAAAAAAACATTAGATCTTCATAAAATGATGTTTAACCTATTATTTTAATTTTTGTTTTGAAATTTCTGAAATATTTGCATATAGACCTTCATTTATAACTTTTCAGGTCTACAACAACAAAAAAATCAGACTTAATATTTTCCATTATACAATGGCTGAATGGTTCCAATTTGACTTCCCCAAGAACACAGCTTCATCACAAGTTCTTACCAGAAAGATGTCAGAAGAAAATGTTGAGTTGATATTTCTGAAAAGCAAGGGCTAAAATACATGTTAGAATGATTCACATTGCCCTACTTTTCACTACATCCTGACAAAATCAAGGCTTTGGGTCATAGCAATGTGTCAAATTTCCAGCGGTATCTTCTGCTAAACCACAATCAGCTAGGAAGAAAGCACTGCATATTTTGGTTGTGTTACTATGCAAATACAATTCTCCCATTATGTGATAAAGCAGATAAGCACGGCAGAGAGGATGGATGTGAAATGAAAGCTGAGGAATGGTGCAGTGATTGAGCTGAGAAAAAAAAGTGGGGACACTTTTGTATATTTCCTACTGCTCATGTGAGCTATTAAACACAATGTTGATTGGTATGTAAATGTGGATCTTTATTCTGAAGACCAGGTGATTAATTCATCCTGCATGGTGATCAATGTATTAAAGATCCTGTATCAAATGACCATTTGGTTCTGTACATACTAGTTGTACAGGACCAGCATTAGCATATGTACCCCTTGCATAGCTGGACAATATTTTGGAATTCCTGGAAACATGAGATTATTGCTCAAATGTACGTGTTTCTGCCAATTTTTTCAATTAGGTTCATTATTGATTTGATGAAAAAGCAAATTAAACACACCATGGTGGTATGTAAATTGGTTAGAGAGAGGGTGAGCATAAGGTTCTGTTTCTGAGCTTTCTAGCCACGTGATATTATATGTTTCTTCCAACTACATTTTTACAGAGTTTGGGAAATAAAAAGGGGAGTTCAAGAGGCCTCGATAGTCTTAATTCAAGAATGTAACATAAGGTTCAAAGGGCCAGAAAAAAATGCAGAGTGATATAGAGATGTTCTTGCATTAGATTCATTTCCTATTTAGCCATGAGCTCACTTTCCTGATTGAAGGAAAGACAGGATATAAACATATTTTTTCAAGACAGCTTGAAGGGTTTCTTCCAACAAATGAATGAGTAGATTCATACAGATAGATAGATATCTCTTCCATCCATCCAAAGATCAAAAGAAATGCCATTAGTAGTCCTTCTATTAAAATGAAGCTGCGCTGATGCAAATTGGTGTCACCAAGCCTGGGGGTCAGGAGGTGTGGCTGAGCCTGTACAGTGGTTAGGCTGATTTGTCATTGATGAGTGTGCTTTTACCCCAGCTACTGTTTATATGGGTGTTGTCATTTCCTGTTTTTTTATATTTTATGCAGTTTTTTAAATATTGTTAGCAGCCCAGAGGCATGCATTTGAGATGGGCAGCCATATAAATGGAAATAAACAAACAAATAAACAAGTAGGAATATGTCCTGTCCTTCAATGTAGCAAAAAAACCCTCAAGCACATAGATGTTGTTTTTTACATTGTCTAAATGGCTAGAAAGCAGAAATGATCCTGCCTGTGGCTGACAAGTAATTCTTCACACTATTCCATAATCTACTTCATTTATACAGCTGCTTTGCCAGGAAAACAAGGAAAACTTCCCCATGCCAAGAATGAATTACATGTAGCAATTGCTCAGCAGTTCACATTTTCATATCCGCAAAGTTTACATTCCGCGTTCCTGACAATTCCACTAGCAAAAGGACTCAATGGGATTTGGCTTCCTGCACAAGCGAAGCCTCCTACCATAGAAACTTTTACCTAATTTACACTTAATTTATTTGGAAAATCAAATCAAAAGGCTGCTGTGATCAAAATTACTCTTACTGTGGCTGCTGCTGGGAGAATTTTTGCAGTATTTTGCCAGCATGTAACCTACCACATATGTGTATTGTTTTTTTCTAATGGGGGACGAGAACAGTGAATGGCATAACTGCAGAAAAATCTTATCAATGGCTGGAAAAGTTTAAAAGTGGAGGATTCAAACTTCAGATTGCTAATCAATATGAAGTATTATAAAGTATATACAATACTCTTCTGAAGGTCAAATATATAAAAATCTGGCTTCGGTTCACTAATAATCTGTGCTGGGGATGTGTGACGCCCTCTCAAGGAATGACCCTAAGCATGGATTTCTAAGAGAACCCACCCATCACTAAGCACTGACATTCTAGTTACATCATGGTTTCTCCATTGTTCACCCTCTGGCTGACTGTTTCTACCCAGGGTTGAACTCTCAGTTGCAATGCAACATGTTCTTTACAGTGCTAAATGTACAGAGAACCTAATTCTCAATTCTATTGAAACAAATCAATATTTGCGGGGATAGGTGATATTTGGAATTGGAAAATATGATCAGGTAAATATGTCAGGCAAATAAATATGTAGCCAGAATGTAAAACTGGTGCTTCTTGTTTCTGAGGATGCGTATTTTCTGATTATGCTATACCAAATACGGGTGGTAATATAATGAAGCAAAACTACCTGTAAATTCAAGGGAATGTTATACTTGGATGGAACAAAAATGATGATAAGCTTGCACATTTCTTAATTATTTACAAAACAATTCAATCCCGATAAGAATGGGGAAAAAGTGCAAAAAAGTATATACTGAAGCACACAAGTAAGTGTTGATAATGACATGCTTCGAATCACAAAGTCAGAAGTTCTTAGAATTTTAACAAGTGATTTCAAACAAAGCAGATAAGACAGGGAGACCAGAAGCAGCATGTGACTATTAGTAGTGCTGGTGTGGATGGGCACAAACATGAGCCAGTTTGGTCTCGTAGTTAAGGCCCCAGGCTAGAAACCGGGAGACTGTTGAGTTCTAGTCCCGCCTTAGGCATGAAAGCTGGCTGGGTGGCTTTGGGCCAGGCACTCTCTCTCAGCCCAACTCACCTCACAGGGTAGTTGTGGTGGGGAAAATAGGAGGAGGAAGGCATCACCTTGAGTTATTTATAAAAATGATGAAGGCAGAGAAAAAAATCTAAAAAAAAAAAGACCATTTAGGTTTTGGGGTAAAAATTACATCCATGTGATGCCATCTGGTGATGCAGAAGTGAGTTAATTAGTAGTTAAGAATACCTGAAAACTCCAGTGACAATTGCTGCCATGGGTGTCCACGTGGATGCATGTTTGTTTCTGAGTATTTTGGCAATGGCAATGAAGATGGTTGCTGGGAACTCCAGTTATAACTCTGAACAGAAAAGTGACTCAAGTTTCTGGTTATGAAGGCACTCACATTCTGCTGTTTGCTTTGGTTGATAAAAGGGATGTTCTTTAGCTTGTTTGTTAAGCTATAGGAAACATCATCTAATCAGAGTATATCTTATTTTAAAAAGCTAAAGGCAAGGAGATAGACTTTGGCAGTAGGATATACGATATACTTTGCATGAAGGAGAGGAAGAACAGGAATCTATACCCTTCTAAAAGTTACCAAATAAGAGCTCTCCCAAACCCCAGACACATAGTTAATAGTGGGAGATGCTGGAAGTTGTACTTTACAAGTTTCCCCTTGCACCCATCAGTTTAGCAGCTAATAGTGTTATTGGGGAGATATATTTGGGCACTGGGCTCCAGGATTAGATGGAGTGATGAAAAAATCTTGGTTGATAGAACCAACTCTTTTCAAGAATTATTCCGGCTGGAAGTTTTTAAAAATGGATAAGTCAAGGAGCAGTTGATATCAGTTACAGAGAGCAGATCAAAGTACATGCAGGGAAGAAAGTGGGTGGGAAGACCCACTGGAACAAGAGAGTAAGGAAAGGCTTGCAATGGTGTAGCAGAAGTGGGGCTCTAATTCAATGGTAATGTACATGCTTTGCATGCAGAAGATGTATATTCAGTGTCTGGCATCACCAAGATCAGTTTGCAGGTGAAGGATAAGATACCTGCTTGAGATTCTGAAGAATTGGTACCAGTCAAAGTGAACAGTACGGGGCTCTATAAACCAGTGGCCTGACTAAGGAAATGCAAATAAGCAAACAAAGACTATGGCTTGAGAACCTTTGCCTTCCAGATATTACTTGCAATTCCCATTACTGCCAGCCACTGTGGGCAAGAATCAGGAAAGGAATTATATCTGGAGGGCTTCACATCCCTGATTTAGAAGCTACTAATCAGAAAATTGGTATTTGAAGAGGATTTGTTCTGAAATATATGAGAACAAAAGAATTTCATTTTCCAGAACCTTGCCATCACTAGATTTCCTTCAGAAGTACTATATAAATTAAGTTAATAGGGGAGTTTTTCAGGGGTTAGCAATTGCCCAAGTTTACTATTAATTCAATTTTACAATCATTTAGTTTGTGTTAGACAAATCGTATTATTCAAACCCCCATTTTTAGCTCATACATATTATAAAAAGTAATTGTACAAGTAGACAATATATAATAACTTAAAAGTTCAGGCAATTCTTTGGGTTATATGCTATTAAAATGTTGCATTTAGATCATAATTCTATAAGGTTCTCCCACCCCAATAATTGCAACTACTTTGTATCTTATTTGAGTTAAGAGAAATTATAGCACATATTGACTTCTGTACACAAAATAGAGGGGGACGCGGTGGCGCAGCGGCTTAATGATGCTGAAAGTTGCCGGCCAGAAATGGTCGACGCTTCAGCGGTTCGAGTCCAGCCTTCGCGTTAGCAGGGTGAGCTCCTGTTTCCTCCCCAGTTCCTGTAAACCCAACAGTTCAAAAAATCACATGAGTAGATAAATGGGTACTCTCACTCCGGTGGGAGGAAAAATGCTGGCGGCGCCTTGCAAAAAAGGAGTCGGGAGCAGTTGCCGGTAAGCGCGAAAAAATGCGCGCGCCCAAAAAGGGCGCGAAGCAACGGAAACCCCGCCTCCTGCGCTCGCCAGCTGGGCTCTGCTCTAGGAAGGAGACAATGGCAAACCACTTCCGAAACAATTGCCTTGAAAACTGCAAGGACTCGTCCAAGCAGTCACTGCAGAGTCGGTAACGACTGAGCGCAGATAAAAAACAACAACACACAAAATAGATATCTATGTTCTTCACATGGCAACCAATAAAAATGTGGACAGAATTTACTTCCTACCTTAAAGTAAATGTAAACATTGAGTAAAAATAGACCATTTAATGAAAAGCCACACCCTCAGAGTAAGACAAAAGACCTATTAATTAATCCTTAGGATGCACAAGAGGCAATCAATTATCTCAAATCCCTAATCAATTAGAAAAGGGAAACAATTTGAATTTCTATATCTTTGTGGGAGGAAGGCTGATTCAATTACTATTAAGTCATCTACAGTTTTATCCTGTCTTCTTTATAAATAGCTATATACTAAATAACTCATGAGCAAAAGAGAAAATGTATTAGCTAAAAACCTTAATTATCTGGACACTTAAGGCAACATGAAATCACTCCTTGTCAAACATATACCAAAAGAGTTGACATTACCATCTATCATTTTGCTTCAGAAGAACTGACAGAAGTTTCTTGATACAAATAGTGTGAGTAAACAGAGTACTGTCTTATAAATAAGATATAACTAAAATAAGATAAAGAACACTTTATCCTTTTCTTTTCAAAGAAAAACAGAAAAGAGTGTGTGTGCATATATGCATACAATGGACACACACATGTTCCTGAGCATATAGGTCAATTTTCATGAAATGACATACCCATCAAATGCACATCTCACTTCTTGATGCAAAAATGTCATTTTCTGGAAAGGGGCTTGTAATTTTTTGTGCTCTCTCACACATACACATTAGAGAAAAAGACACAGAAAGCAGTGTCCATTTGAAGCTTGTCTATGAACTTTGCATGAACCGCCAGAAATAATGTAGTGTGATGACAAGCCAGTTATACCTTCCACTAAATTTGCTGTCTGGAATGAACTGAAATAGTGTTTGGTTTGTGTAATTACGTCCATCTATCTTTATATTCCAGCGGCATATCGCAAATTGAAAATACTAAAAATTGACTGTTGGTTCTGATATTTAATGATTGCCAAAGACAAGACAATGATTTATTGGTTACTTACTGATGTGACACATTTGCATCTTATTAGACAGAGATTACTATTCTTTAAAATGCGGATGAGGCCTGATCATGTCTGATGGATTGATTTGATTTGCAAATGTAATCAAACTAATAAGAGGGAAAAAATGAGCAATAATGCCTTGTTTTTCAACTGGCAATCACTCCCCTGCCAACAACCCTGATATCCCTGACTAAGCAGCCTTCACACAGTCTTCCTGTCTCCTCAAATAAACAAAGGGAAGCAAAAAGGCTGATAAGATGATAACAAGCCAAGCACAGATCTACCCTAGAACAGACACTCCAAAACTGCACAGAGGTGTTAAAAGAATCACATTTGGAAAGGCATGGAAATAACTGCAAATTGCACAACTTCTTCTTAAACTTGAAACCTAATCAGTAGGATTAAATTTCAATTATATTTTAGAGCAAAACCTAGGCTTCCTAGGTGGTCAGTATTTGCTGACAGAATGGTTCCTGGTTAATCGTGTTCCTTATTTTTGCCTTTTCAAAAAACTGTCATTGTGAGTAGAATTGCTAGAATTCTCATTCTGAAACCTCAGTTAAGTTGGCATTTTGCTTTTCGTGCACATGCCTGTAAATATACTGATAAGGAAAGTAAACGTGCCATGGGGTTCACTGTCTACCATTTCATATACTCTTGTGTTTAATTCTGAATGCTTGATAGAACTGAATGTAGGACACTCATTTGCTGCCACTATAGCTTTAGTTCAAAGGAAAGACCATTCTTAGCTTTGTGCATGAATCCAATATGCATCAGGCAGAGAATAGCCCTAAGTGGTGAACAGTTGAGAACTACTCCTTGTAAAGGTTAAGATAATGTTTCCCTTGAACCCATGTAGCCGTACAAAAGTGCTTGGCCACTGCCATCTTTCAAGATTTTTTTTCCCCAATTCCCAAGGCTAGCTTATTACCCTAATATTTCTTGATGGTCTTCCAGTATCCAAGTCTTAATTAGGTTCAACCCTGCAGTTGTTAAAAGCACATCTCTGTTTTTATCTGACAAACACTAAAGGGCATGAGAAGTGTAGAGGGTGGAGGAAAAGTCAGTGCAGTGTTGCACCAGACTCAAATGTACTCCCCATCGTGGAGTCTCAGATCCATGAAGTCATTGTTTTGCACCTAATCTGACTTACATGGTTCTTGTCGGAGGGTGGAAGACAGAACAATATGTATGCCCTCTTGAGCTCCTGGAGGAAAGATGGGTTTTAAGTGTTAAGAAATAAAAAAAGAAAACACTCAAACAATTCAGATGGGATGGTAAACTCTGGAAAGACACTGAAATGACATTGGAATTGGAACTATTTGAGGTCACAGCCTGTTTGTGATAAATCATAAAAACACTTTTACATTTTTTCCCCTAATGAAATTTCAGTAGTCTCTTAAATCTAGTTTATAGTGAAGCAAATTCTGGAAAATGGCAATAGTAATCCCTGGATAATATCTACTTTTTTTTTTTTTTTTTTTTAAGCATACCACAGATGGATCAGTTTTCCAAAAGGGGGCTCAAAAGTGCAATGCCCATGTGGAACCCTAACCCAGCTCCCCAAATAACAAACCAATCAAAGTGTCTAAAGCAGTTCTCACTTTATCATTGCAGACCAACCCTTCCCATGCTAGTTCTCCATGTACAAATTCAGACAAGACAACCAGAGAAAGGTGAGTGCAAATCCTTGCCTTTTGCTTGTTGGATAACTGGCAGCAGGATGTAGCTACACTACTAAGGAGGACTCTGATTTTTATTACAAGAGAAGAGACCAGGGATGGTGGCAACCTCTTCTTCTTTATTAATCCAAAATGCTACTAATTTCCATTTTCAACACCATTCAAGAGACAAAGAAATGGCTTCCTATGTCCCATACAATGGAAACAGAAATGGTGAGAGGTTATAATCTCCCAGGGTCATTTGAGTCTACTGTCCTCAAGATGCATAATAACAAGGATTCAGTTGTAGGTAACTTGCAAAGTATGCGTTAGCATGAATAGGTTTAACAAGGTAAGACCAGAACCATCCATGGTTCCACAACTATCCATAGCTCTCCTCACCTCACAATAAGACTCTCCTTTAAAAAGAAATCACACAGCCTATTTATTTTCAATTTAATTTATTGGAGGAAGTGATGGTTAATCAATTACGGTAATTAATTGGAGGAGAGGGGATTTTGTAGCAGGACTGGGATTGGGAACTGTGAATAAATTAGTTAAAAATAAATTGATTTGGGGTAAAATGGAGGGGTGGTGACACTAAATGAAAATATTATTTTGTGAAATTCAAATGCTTATGAAATTGTGTATATTTTGGGGAGGTGGGTGAGAGTTGTACATATTATTTCTTTTAGTAATGCAGAAGTAATCAGTCATGTCCCCTTCTCTTCCCTTAGTTTGTGAAAGAGTGACTGATGTTTCTAAGAACTTGTTTCACAAACATTTCCAAGGTTTACCAATTAAAGGGTAGTTGTAAAAAAAAAAAAAAAAAAAAGACACAAACTGAATGGAGGACATTTGCTCATCCAGATACACAATTCAATGCTAGCTATTATATTTACAAGGTAATCTCCATATATTGATTGCTGAGTTTTAAGTCACTGACAGAATTTATGCGGAACTATCAATGTGCAAAGGATAGGACTGACTATAACAAAAATATCATTCCTATTTCTCTTGAAATTAAAAAAAAGAAAGTACTACTTTTGAAACGTATGTTATTTGGATATATTTGCATAATTTATGTCAATGCCACAGACATAATTCCTTTCGCTGGACATGCACCTGGAGGTTGCTTGGACTTCTGGTTCAAAATACCTAGAAGTTTGTAACTTGCAGCCCCAAACTATTTTGTGGGGTCTGCAACCCCACCTCTGAATATAACTACTGAAAACTGTTGTTTAATCTGTATATCTTTCAGTAGGTTCAAGCACAGATTTTTAAAAAGCCCCTCTCAAAAAACTAGGAAAAATGGAGAATTGCAGCTGTGCCCATATGCGTAGCATGTCCCGCCCATTTTTCATCTTTGCCCTGTAGCCCTCAAACCTCCCCCCTCCTCCACTTTGCATACAGTCTTGGCCACCAAAAGATTTGCTATCTTTGAATTAGAAGATGGTTATTCTTGATAATCGAGAATGAGAAATATGGTGTACCGGGTCTTGGGAGAGTCCAACATTTCTTTATTTGTAATATATCTACATTTCACTGCTAGGAATATGACATACAGTTGTGCTTTGCAATAAATCTAATTCATATTGAACAAATTATCCCAGAACATATACCTCTTTTTTTAGGAATCCATTATTTAGGGTGTTTTTGTTCCCAACTTGTAAAAATAAAATTTTAAGAGTAGTAAGCTTATATATGCTACCAGCATGATGCTCTGTCAAAAACAAAGATGACATGTTTATTATCACGGAGTTCTTATAATTAGCACTAGATAGTAAAATAACAACAAATTATAACTGATAGTGAGATGTGGTGGGGAGAAACAGGTGGTAGATAGGACTCTTTCATGGTAGGGATGGAGAACGTTTTTCAATCTGTGGGCCACATTGAATATTCTTAGTAATTAGAAATAATTATCCTAAAATGTTGCAGTAATTTAATATTTATTTCTTTATACAATTTATAGGCTGCCTGACTCCCAAAGACTCTTACAATTAAAAGGAAGGAAAACATACAAAAATGAAGAAATAAATCATGAGCTGTTCAAAGGCATACAAACAAACAAACTTCTCCAGCCGAGGCTCAGCCAGCCCCCATCCCAAAGCCTGGGAGAATAACCAGGTTTTGCCCCAGAGAACCTGAAAAGCATATTTAATATATTATATTTTAAGATTTCAAATCCCAGCCTTCCAGCTTGTACTTAGAGTCAAACTATTAAAATATTTCAATATTTATTTTTATTTATTTGCTGGGCTAGACTGGAGATGTCAATCTTATTCCCCAGATGGGCACCTGGGCTTTTAGAATAGGATGCATAACTTTCTACATAAACTGATGGCCACATTCGAAAGAAAAGTAGTGAATGGGATGAAGACAAACATTAAAAATAAATATTGTTGACATGATTACATCCCATCTATGTATGTAATAACTTTCCCCTTCTGTCACATGAAAAAATGTAATTTGGTAATACAATTTTTGTCAGTCAGTCTTTACTGTGGTGTTCGACAAGTACGGTAATACAATTTGAGAGTCTCATGTTTTTTAGTGGGGGGGCATAGAGCTCTTAGGCATCAGGTTACGAAGCTCTGCTTTAGCACTTGCATGAAAGTTGAAATCAGTGTCCTTACATTTCCTAAGCAGAAAATGGTTAATAGAAAAATGCTATAATTTCTGCTGATCAGACTCATATAAAATACAAGAGCCCTGTGAGAGAAACGTTGGCAAGGCTAGAATAAAATGCCGGTAGTTTTTTCTCTGCTGGTGGAAGGGTTCCAAAAGCAGAGGGAAACTAGTTGGATCAATCCCAAGATTGGATTACCATTAATAACAAATCATATGTTAATGTCTTGATTAAAGAAATGCAAGTCATTAGGTGAAAATAAAACTCGATAATTTTATCAGGTATTATGATGATAAACTAGAATTTAAACAATCACAGTAATCAAAGTACTTAGTTTCCTTTCCTTAAATTTGCTTGGGACTTTAATATGTTGCCTACTTAAAATCCCATTTGCTTCTCACTTGTTAGATTTGTTTTTCACTTTCTTGTATCTTGAAGTGAGGATTGTTTGCTTATTAATTTATCTAGCAAACCTCAGGTTCTATATGAAGAAATTACTCTTCCTAAAAGAAAAAAAGGACTCCTTTATACATTCCTTAAACAAAGACATTCAACTGATTTTGGCTGATTAAGCTGCACAACTGCAAAGCAATAGATGCTATTTCTGGCAATATATGGCAAATGATTTTTTTTATCAAATACCAGATTAATAGCAAGGGAATCATTGATAATATTAACAATTACATTATCATTTTACAAGTACAATTACATTATCATTTTATCCAATAAAAATATTTGTCCAGATTTCTTAAATGTAAAGATGCTAGGAAAAAAAAAAGTGCTGGTAACTTTTCATTCTTTAGAGGAACACAGTTTAAATCAATGTGGTTTTTATTAAAACTAGTAACCAAATTCCAGATTCTCTTTTACTAGCAAATTGATGTAGACAAAGAGTTGGGGGAGAGAGGGAGGCAGTTGTCTTCCACTAAGAAGAAGAAGCAAGTCTTGCATTTAGCATCCAGATTCTTCTTTTGCTCAGGTCCCCTGAACCAACCCCTAAGTCAGAACTTATATAGTAGTAGTAGACCTTCATGAAACATGTCATGGGCATGTGGAGGACTTGCAATTCAAGTAATTAATACTATTCCAATCTAGGTTAAATATGTAGGGAGTTTATAGCATCCAGAAGAAAGTGGAAGCTGTTTACAATATTTAACTGGGAACAGCTTAGAGCTGGAAAATAGACAGATTCATTCTGCTGACTTCATCAAGCAAGTATATACCTGTATGTTCTAAATCCAGTCTAAGCAAATATTTCTCCCTTCCTCTCCCTCCTGCCTGCCTGCTGTGATTTACGGCATCAACAACATGTACCATTAAACTAACCTCCTGTCCTCTTTCCACTTCTGTTAGAGAGCTATATGATTAGATGTGACCTGCTTAATTTTACAGGTAACTACACAAAATAGTGGTTGCCTAAGGTAAGGGGTAGTGAATTTTTCACTTTCTACAGTATTTTGGATATTCAATGTTAATTATTTTTGGCATATAATGTGTAATATTTAGATAATGATTTTTCCCTGTGAGTTCCCTAAGTGATGTTTTATAATAGATTTTATAATAGCCGTATGAGATAGACTAGCATTATGTATTAACAGCTGCAGCAATAGTGGAAGAAAGACCGTAGGCTAAGAGGTAGGACATTACCTAACTTATCCATTGAATTAATGGTTGACTTGAGATATCAACCAGGGCTTTTCCTAATTATGCTCTTTACCATTATGACAACAGAGGCATACTAAGGAAAAGCTGAGTGGAAAGGACACATTCTTTTCAAGCAGAAAGTTCCAGTTATAATACTTGGCATTTTTAGTTAAAAAGAATCAGGCAGTAGGTGATGGAAAATACTCTTTCTGAAGACACAAGGGAATTGCTGTCAGAAACTGTAGATAATAATGGACTAACTAGATAACAAATAATGTGATTTGATATAAAGCAGTTCCTTCAATCCTGCATTCCATAATTTTATAGATGGCTTTCTGAATAGGTTTGGTGGAAAGGAACATATAGAGAATGTAGATAGCAGAGAAAGGAGGACAGGGCATAAGAAGACAATGTTCCTTTTCAAATCTTCTGTGTCCACGCAGTTGCTATGTCTTCATTCTACGGCACTGTCAGTGCGTATTGTATTAGGGATGCTATCCAAGCAGAGATATAAACGTGCATCAAATGCCCATTCCATTGAAAACAGTGCAGAGAAACTAATCAACCACAGCATTCATTGACTATTACCCAGGGTTTCTGATCCAGCTTTAATATATATAGGATTAAGCTATTTGGCTGGCTGCATAGTGTCCATAATGTCTTAGCAGTACCTCTGCTTTACCTCTAAATTTTAGCTGATCTCCTTTGGCAGGAGGAAATGGCAAGCCAGAACTGAAAAATCTAGGAAAACGTATGCTGTGGTTGCAAGAGATGTTTTTGAAAGAAAAAAAAGTATCAAAGGGAAGAAACTTGGCTGGCAAGATGTGGCCTTGCCTGTTCCTGCCATATATGTTAGACTGGAGGAAGCTTTCTAATGCTTAAAAATTCAAGCCTACCACAATGTACTAGCAGAATGAAGGCAATGCCTCAACAATCTTTACACCTGGTTGACTCTTGGAGGCCCAAGACCTTTTTTTTTTTTTTGCATACCTGAAGCATCTCCGTGCCCCACTGGGCCTCTTTTCATTTCTAGCAAATATACGTATGGAACATCACTGCTATACTATGGAATTTCCAACTATTTTTCAGGGTACAAAACATATTTTGCTTTATGAAGTATATATGATGTGGTATCCAAAAGCTAGCTAGCTAGCTAGCTACCTACCTAATTTGGAAGGCTGCCCAACTCCATAAAGACTCTGGGCAGTGTACAACATGAAAAAAGGAGCAACAATAGAACAAAGAAAAAAAGATGTATGTCCACAACAGAAAACATTCAGACTAATGGATAAAACCCTATAAGAAGCTTGCCACCCCTCTAACCCAAGGCCTGGAAAACACTCAGGTTTTCAGAGATTTTTTTAAACTTAGGGTCAGGACTATACAAATTTCTGGGAGGCTGCTATTTCAGAGCAACACAGAAGGCACAAAACATACTTCCTGGGTCCCACCAGGTAACTCTGTTCGATTATGCCCACTTCAACCAACTGTACAGGATGAGCGGAAACTATCAGATAGATAATCACTCAGATAACCAGACCCTTTGCTGTGAAGGCCTGGCTTATACCCAGAAGCCAACTGCAACCAGTGCAGCTCACAATGCAGCAGTGTACTTTCTGCCCAGCTGCACTGTGAATCAGTTGTAGCTTCTGACTGATCTTCAAGGATAGCCCCACGTGCAGCGCACTGCAAAAATCCACATGTGAGGTGAATAGGGAATAAATCTGAAGGGCTTCCAGATGCAGGAATGGGTGTAACTAGCACACCAGATTGATCTATGCAAAGGAAAAGGAGCTGCAAGTCCAGACCCCACCCCCCAAGCTGCACACCAGTCCCAATGGGGAACTCCTATCTTATCCAGGACTAAAGATGTTCAATTTCCAGGATGGGCATGTGCAAATATCCACAGCCAGTCTTGCCAAGGTTGAACCTGAATCTGTTCCTCCCCATCCAGACCTTCACAGCCTCCAGACAATGGGATAAGACACTGACAGCATCATTTGGGTGACCCAGGGTAAAGATATACACTTGGGTAACATCACTGTACTTAAAACAGACTCAAAACCAATGGAGTAGCTCACCCAGTGGTCTCATGTACATGTTAAACAGAAGGAGAATGTTAAAGCTTGGGCTCAATCTCTCCCTGCCCCCCCCCCCATCCAGTTGGAACTGCCTACAGATCAATGAGGATAACCACTGCAATATGGCGCCCTCTGCTCCTAGTCCCCACAGGTGGTCAGATACCATGACTGATAACATCAAAAGTCATTGAGAGATCAAGGAGAATCAGGGCAGTAGCATCTTCCCTGTACTTGCTCCACCAAAGTTTATCAATAACCACAATCAGTGCTATACCCCAGTCTGAAACCCAACTGAAACGGGTCCAGATAATCCATTTTCCTCAGGGCCCTCTGGAATCACAGCCTGATCCTAAAAAAAGGAAGATTGGAGACTGTCCAGGACAATGTTACAAACAAGAAATGAGTCACCCTAAACAAGGGCAATGGGTGGCTATCTGCAGACATGATGAGATTCGGGAAAGAACTGTTTTATCACACTTATCACCACAATACAATGCTGAATATGGACTCTTAGTCATGCTTGGTCAGTTTCACTCTTCATCATTCTCCAATGATGCTCTAGTGTTCTAATATTTCATCTTCTGGAGCTCCTCAGAAAACCAAGGAACACTGCAGTATCGATACACAGCGGACGCAATACAGGAGCAATTTGATGCAAGAACAATGTTACTTGCCCATTCCAAGCCACAACTAAGGCCTTGGCCAAACTGACCATCAGGAAAATTCCAAGGTCCCCGTGCAACCTCTCAGGGACCATTAGTCACCTGAGTCAGACTGATCTAAAGAGGCCCTACCTTCCTGTAGGGAAGGGTAGCTCAGGCAAGCCAAAAAGTAATCAGAGAGTGATGTGACTATGGCAAAGGATTGATAGTAATGTCCTCTACTGCCAGATCACATCACAACTGCTCCCCTAGACAAAAACCAGATCTAGTATCATACACTAGTATGATCCCCAGTATGTGTTGGGCCTTTGATAACTTGGGTCAGGCCCATGCATGCCATAGTAGTCATGAACTCTACGTCTCCTTGTAGGCAAGATCCACAAGAATATCAGCCTTGGGGATTCCACTGCTAATCTTGTTACAGAGTCTAGCAGATCAGGCAGTGATAGTGCCACCCAGCAGGGAAGGTGGTACAGAGGGTGATACAACAGCAACAAAGCCAAATGGTGAGACCCCAGCTTTAGCTAAATGGTGCCACTTCCAATTATCTGTGGAGCAGAGCCTTTGAAAACCATCAAGACCTCCTGGATGACAATAAATATGTTGATGATGGCCGTTTGATAATGAGAGAGCTTCTTACACTTCACATTAAGCCACCTTAAGTTGTTAAAATATATATAGTGGGTTATATTGAAACAAATATATGAGACTTGAATGATCAGGTTCACTTTGACTCTTCTTAGTAATGAGACCTATGTACTATTATTATTTTTCTTTTTTCTTTTTGGTGCCTTCAAATCAGTCTTGACTCCTGGCAACCGCCTGGACAGGTCCCCGCAGTTTTCTTGGCAAGATTTTGGAAGTGGTTTGCCATTGCTTCCTTCCTAGGGCTGAGAGAAAGTGGTTGGCCCAAGCTCACCCAGCTGGCTTCGTGCCTAAAGCGGGAACTCAGGTCTCCTGGTTTCTACCCTGGTGCCTTAACCACTACAGCAAACTGACTCTCCTGGTGAAGGGGAAAAATGCAGCAAATGTGTTTCTTTATGTATTGGTAAATCACTTTAAAGTCTGCTGAATATACATTTCACAGCAATATTTAAAGGTTCTTTAAGATTTTTAGATGACTTAGCTGATATGGTATCTAGCTGATGTAGGATTTGGCTCTTCTGGAAATTTTAGCTAGGTAAAATGCACAGGTTAAATCCTTTCTGAATATAAGTAAATTTGTATTCTGAGGGCAAATCTTTATGTGAAATATGTACCTCATATCTTTATTAAGTCCAAAGCCACAGATGAATGTGATTTTCAGGAGAAAAGCAATGAAGAGGAGGAAAGGAGCTTATCCGTCCTCTCTGTAATCTCCCACCATTTTTCCCTTGCAAATGGTTGTGACCGCTCTTTTATAAAACTGTGGCAGGTGAAGTTTCACCCTAGGAGGAGAATATAAGCTTTATAGTTCTGCTTTAAGTTTATACAAATAAATGAATCTTAATAACATAATATTGGTTCCATTTTTAGTCATTGATGCTTGCATTTATATAACTCATTCACACTAAACACCAGGGAAATCCTCTGCTCATTGACAGGTTAACATCCCAATAATGTAACAAAGTTGTTGCCCTATGGTCCTTAAACATTTACAAATAAATCTGTGAGGCTTAAATTTTAAGAATGCCAGAAAAATGTGGCCCCATTAGTAAGATAGCTAAAATCCAGTGGTTTTCTCTTATCCCATGACACTGAAAAAGTGTGTTTGGGTATATATACTGGGTTAAACACAGTAATTTGAATATCTGAAAATATCAAGTGTATAGATTCTTGCTCATGCTAATGCAAAGGGGAAGCTCTAAACATGTTTATAGTCGTATATTCTTGTTTAGACCACAGAAAGATCAATATTAAAACATCTGGAATAAAGACTGAGGTTGAGATTCTGAGGCCCCACCCCACCTGGTCATCACCCTTATATAGTCTAAAATGTCTTCACAAGGTTTTTATTTTATCAGAAATAAAAGTTGGCTTGTTCATGAATTGAAGTTCATCACTTGATTGGAAGATCAAGTTGATGAACTGCATATTAATTTGAATAGGCAATTTCAGATGGGACAGAACACGCAATACTTTATTATCACTTGAAACCTGATGTCTTCCAGGAGCTGCTAGTGATCAAGTGTACAATAATCAACTTTACATCACCTAGATGAACGAGCCACGTTTTGTCATTTAACTTTTATCCCACCAAAGCCAAGCTCTATTACAGCAAGAACCACCCAACCAAAACATTAAATATTTAATAGTATCATAAAACAAAATCTATCATCTATATAAAATCACATTTTAAAGGAAAAACAAAAACTAGCAGAGGTTTGCTTTTGTCCTATCCTAGGTGGCATCTGCTTTACTTACAATTAATATTTTTTGATATGACTGAATGACTATCAGAATAAAATACAGTTGTTCAAAATTTAATATGTAGATTTTTCACTGTTGGCCACAAGAGTTAAATGAATGAATCTCTACAATCCATCTAATTTCAGAAAGCAATTTTCATTCTATTTGGATACCTATGTTTTAAAGTTAGATTTTTTTTTTTTTTAAAGAAACCTGTGTCTCTTCTACGCTTCAGGTCTCCAGCTGCCATGCAATTTATATCTCTCTTTCCTCTCTTCTTTGTTTTTCAGCCATTTTCCCTGAATGTCAAAGTCAATTTAGTGCATTTCACTTTGCTGAATAAATCAGAGACGAAATCCTTGCTAAAAGTGAAAATTTGATTTGCTAAAAGGAGCTTAGGGCAACTATTAATCAATATATCCAGAGTGTCAAAGCTCAGGCCATGATAGGCATGCATTCATTTGGAGATTGGTTGAAGCAGATAAAGGGGAACACAGAGGGAGGGAGCAGTATAATCACCAGTGTGTGTGTGAATGAGAGAAATACAGAAGGAAATCACAGATGTCAATGTACAGGGTAAAAAAAGAAGATAGAAAAAGAGAATTAATATGAAAAGAGAAGAAACAATAGAAACGCTGAAAAGCAAATTTAAAAAATCATTTTTTTAAACAAACAATCCCCAATCATCATTTTGGCTGCACAAAAAAATATTGAAGCATTCGAACACTTTGAGTACATTCAATCCTTCAATGACAATCCTTTTGCAAAAACATCAGCAATAACAAATCATTAAAACAAATTAAGTCTTCACTGGCAAAACCAGTTTGGTTAGCAGAACTAAGAGGAAGGAACATCCAGCCAGCCACCCACACCTTTCAGCAGCCACTTACTTGCAAAGTCTGCTCCTGAGAATCATCCATACCAAGGCCATTGCACTGTTGGACTTCACATCACATAACCTTTGATTTCACCATACTTATCAAGTTAGTAAAATGTGTTCTGAAGGCCTAGTTTTAATGAGAAATCTAGCTGTTAATCCTTGCTTAGCTTCTTTCTTGTCTCTTTTGAGTGGTATATAAATGTGGTTTATCTCTATGTGTCTATTGAGGGCTAAGAAGAAAACAAAAAGATCAGAACACATCCTCTCCAGCAGCCAACACCCAGATAATCAGGGATTAACACCAGACAAACAATCAAGCAGCAAACAATACCTTAATCAAGGAATTACCAAGGAGAAAACAACACCCTCACCAACACTGGCAGGGCAGGCTACTGTATATAAACAGGGAGCAAACCCCACACTGACTACCACTGATGATGTTACCTAGTTGGGCAATGAAACATTTGCAAGCAAACAACCAAGCACAGAGAGCACCAAGGTCTCCATAGTTCAACCCTGAGCTACATATATTCTCTTTCACTGGAATGATTTCTCTCTCCAATACTGCATTAATAAACTTGTTTAGGAAGGTCTTGTATTGTTCTTAAAATAACATACTTGGTTCTGAATGCATGGGGGAAAGAAGAATAATCTGCATTTAATGTGATTATATTAATTAAAACTAATTTTAAGTATAAGGACTTACAAAAACTTTGGTCTAGGTTGATGAGCTTTGTGTCTGCAAAATGACAGGGAACATTTTGTCTCTTAAACTTCCTGTTATGTACATTTAAAGAGCTTAATATTTCCTGCCTCCATTTAGTAAAAGGAGAGCAATGCACATTTTTGCAGAATGCCAATGAGACAGGTGCATTACAGAAACACTGCCTAAGTGACTTTGAAAATGTGGTCAGACATCAGCAGAATCTCATCTAATGAATTAAAAAAACCCAAAACATTAGTCTTTAAAGATGTCCAAAAGCAACTGACTCTCCTGTAAACACAATGCATGAAAAAATCACCAAAAGCTTTTTGTATCCAAGTTAGATTCTGTAAAACTAACACAAGTTTTTATTTAGGTCAGCTAATGAAGGAGGTATCTTACCAGAAAGAAAGTGGCCTTAGTGCTTCCCTAAAATGCCTGTTGTATTTTACTAACCAAGTTACAGTACATAAAAATATTTTAATCTGACATAAAGGGCAACAATAGATCTGACTGCTGGGCTGATAATCTTCTTATCACCCTCTGTGAAACCTAGCTCTAATATTTGACAGGGTGAGTTTCCATTACTTTGCATCCCATTCTATAAAGGCCAACAATGGAGAAAGAATGAAGTGGAGTTTGGAAGAACCTCCATATCTACATAAAAGAGATTAGAGGCGACAGCGCTCCATTTTACAGCTCAATCATATTGTGTTAGCATGCGCTTATCCGAGCGCGGATGAAATTGAAAGAGAAATAAAAAAGAGTCAGGCAGATAGGAACCAGAAAAGCGAGGCAAGAGCAATTTCCAAGGATATAAAAGGATGCTAATGGTAGGGCCCTGTCATTCTTAAAAAGGGCTATTAGGGCACCATCATCTGTTCTTCTGCCTTTCCTCTCCTCTAAAGTCAAGAATTTCCTAGTGCTATCATGATCATTTTCTTCTGCAAATAAGACACGGTCATGTTTCACAGCAACCACTCTTTTCATTTCTTTGATTTATTAACGCAAGTAAGCTAATTCTAGTTACTGATAAAGCCTATCAATTCATATATAAATGTTACATTTTTCTGCAGAAGAACATAAAAGCTTATTGTACATGCAAGCTACAGCAGCATGAAACTATTAATGGAATTTATGGCACGCACACATATTTAATAAGATCAAACAATAAACTAGAAACCATCATTCAAAATTTTCAGTAAAATCTTCCAAAGTTGAAAAGTAGATAAAATTTTTATGGGATACAGATATTTCCCCTAAGTTCAGTATTTTAAAGTCAAAATCCTTTAGATAAAATTAATTACAAATGACACCCTATAAAATACCTTTAGCGCCAATCCTCTATCCTCTTATCTACAAATAAGCTCTGTTGAACTCAATGGCAATTTAAAAAAAAAAACATTAAGTATAATACTGAATAGATCCATTTTTACCATAAAAATGAACAATATTATATGAATAGCATATGTGTACTAGTGTGTATAGAGTGTGCATTTGTAGCAGACACACATTAGGTGCACATAATAATATATGTGTATACTTTTTACTACATTGTAAAACATCGGAGGTACTTAAAAAGCAGGATATGAATTTCTAAATAGATGATGAAAGAGGGTGGTTTTAAAAAAATCTGACTGAGAAATATGTTGTTGAAATGTCTGTCATGTGGGCATCCATGTATATATAGAAAAACAGTTGAATTCTTTTGTTCTATATATATAGAACAGTCAGCTTTTCATTTTGTTTTTTAATTTCCAGCAAATGGGCATCATAAGTCAGCTCCTGAATTACCTCTGAAGCTGGTCTGCTGTTTAAATATTCCTCAATAGCTGACAACTGTTTCTGATTCCCAATCTGTAACTGAGAACATCTCAACCACCCAACAGGTCGCTGCTAACCATAAGGATAAGCTGTTGTTCTCTCTTGCTGCCTTTCAGTCATTTTCTTCTATGCCTATAAGCAAACCTCAGCCCTGTATCGTATTCATAGTACAAATCAAACTGATAAATATATTTTGCAATCCCCATAATGCATTATTGACTGGCCTCTAGGGAGAATGCCTACATATTGGTAAGACCGACGTAGGCATTGTCTAGAGTTGAAACTCAAACTCACCTATTTAACTAGCTTTGACTTAATCTGGGGTGCTTTATTAGCAACCAGTGTAAGACAAAGTAGCTAGTATAATACAGAGTGATGTTTAAATTAGTTTACAATTTGCTTGGGCTCATCTAGACCTACTCTGAACAAAGCCATTCAGAAATGTCAGCTGTGTTCCTAACCACTGTAACAAATTGTTGCCTGAACGCTGCACACCTAATGACTTCAAATTAGCTTCACTGCGATATTGCCTGACAGTTCGTTACGTCTGTTAGTAACATAGCTGGTGTATCATGACCAATAAATTGGTTTCAGTGTGGGCTGGGAAAGGGACTTCCATCAATTTGATTAAAGAAATTACTGTAGCATTCAAAGCATAAAGACAAACTAGTTTAAGGAGACAGAAATAAGTTAACTGTACCAGAAAAACATTGCTCATGATTCAAAAGCTCGTTTATAAGCCATTTGTGATGCAAACTCTGAACAGCTAAATTTCTGCAGTGAAGAAAATATGGAGCAGATCAGAGCATGTGTTCCCATCCCACCAAACAAATTATGATTTAGATGTATATCAATAATTGTTTATTATTTGGTTTCAGAAAATAATTACAATAATTTAGCATTCTGCTTTATATTGTTCACATTTCAGTGGGAAAGGCAGTTATCTAAATCAGAGTGTTTAGATGGCAGTAAAGAGAAAACAAGCAAATAAACAAAAAAGCATCAGAAGCAAAGCTACGTGCAAAACTATCAGTTATGGACTGAAATTCTAAGGATAAATACAATTGTCCTAAATGAGCGAGGACTATTTACATAGACACACCAGTTTCCGTGGATTTCTCTCTAGCTAATTAAAGAATCACAGACCAGAACCTGCATTTGTTCTGTTGATCAGAGAGTATGGGGTGGACATCCTATGTTAAAGGTCATGGTGGGCTATGTAACATGGTAGGCCATATAAATAGGCCATGTAAAAGTAACAAAAGCATAAGTAAGAATATTTGGTTTTATTGTTTTGTCCCTGCAAATCAAATCAAAATTACCAAGTAATTTTGGTATTTTTAATACCAAATTTAATTTTAAATTGTGTCCAGTTGTTTGTAGGAGACTTTTTACTCCAGACAAGATTTCTTTGAACAGAATAGGAAGGAAGGTGTTTTCGTTTTATTTTGATTTGATTTTTGCAAATGTTCATAACAATTACAAGTCCTTCCCTTTTCCCCAAGCCACAGCTATGCTACCCCAAATAGCGCTCCTACTCTCTGGAGCAGATTGGGAATAATAAGGGAATGCATATGGAAGGAGTTAAAAATAAAAATACACCATTATGTGTAGAAATACAAATAAAAATGCAATTCACTTGTACTATAGTCACTCACCAATAGTCAACTTCATAACCTCAATAGACAACAAAACAAAAACAATATTAATAAAGTTCCAATAAAATTAAGCAACACAACCCTTAACAAGCATATAAATTGTTATGCTATTTAACTCCATCTCATTCTTTCCTAAAACAGAATGCTTGACAAGATGACCAAAAGAATCTTACAACTTCCAATTAAAATATAGAATTCTGGTCCACAAATAAATAGTTAACAAAAAGATTTGGGCAATCAGGGATTTTGCAAATCCAAAGATATAGCAAAGTATTATAAAAATCCTTATAGAAGCAGGAATATAGAAATTTTGATTACACCCTTTCCACAAGGACAACATCTTTGTAAGTAAAAATACAGTTAAAACCTATCAGTAAAACAGACCATACCCAATAAATTAAACCTGACATTAACAGTCAGTCCAAGCTTATCTCCCAAAGGCCTACCTGATTTTTAAATTAAATTAATTTTATTTTATTGCCTGCTTGCAGAAGGATAACAGAGAGGGAACTCAACTCCTCTGCCTTGGCAAACTACCTGTAAAACCTGATCGCAACCACCAAAAAAACCCAGGTAACTCCAGGAGTGGTAGGACAAGAAAAGGATCTCTTCTATGGACCTAAAAGCCCAAGCAGGCTTATAATGGGAAACAGCCTTTCGGGTAGGTGTGCTTCAGATACATAGGACTATATAGCATACTGAACTGTGAATAGTCAGTGGACCAAGGGAACTCCATGCTCCTGGTAACAGACTCAGTGAACAGACTGGCTGTGGTTGGCTCCAAGCACTCTTTGAAGTCAAGCTTGTCTGCAGTGCCCTCTGCTGCTTTGCCTCGGGCAGCAAGAAGCCTTGAACCAGCTCTGAGTAGGAAAGCGATTGCTCTAAAAGTAGGCTGAATATCACATAAAGTTTGGAAAAAGTCAAAACTGCTCCACTATAGATTAAGTTTATCATAAAATTAAGGGTGTTTTTAAACAAAAACAATTGTCTGAAGACATGAAGTAGAGGAATACAGCTATTTTAGGGCACTGAGTGAAATGCACAAATTTAGCCTTTCATCTAGCTAAGACATGAATAGGTATTTCATTCTTCATCTTCTCATCTCCTGAATTCAACATCTTTGAAAAGAAAAAAAATGACAGCTCTGCAAACTGTCTGGTCTATTAATTCACAAAGCAGTTAAGGGAGTGGAGTGCTATAATATCCACGCAGGCTTCTCAGCACTCCAGGGGAAAAGGATATCCCAAATCAGAGCTGAAGTACGAGTGTATGTGTGTGTGTGTGCACACGCGTGTTTGTGTTTGTATGAGGGAGGAGGAGGTCTGTGGGTAGACACAATTCCAGTGAAGGCAGCTAATAGGAAGAAGCAAATCTTTCAGTGTCACTTTCCTTGTTTCTCACTTTTCAAACTGTACATTTTATTTCATTTCACTTGTCCAAATCTGAACAAAATGAATATCCATTTTGGTGCACTTTTTAAATGTGTGCTTACAAATTTCCTCCTAATAAAATGCATGTCTCCTAATATGTATGTCTGCATGTGCATCTTTCATTAATGTATACATTTTCATGTACAATATTTGAATTGCATACTGTATTGCAAAATTTGAAAAAGTGCAGATTTTAGTATGCGCGTAAGGTCTGCTTTGCACACAGATTTGGAGATACATCATCAATCCACATAAAAATTCAAACCAAACAAATAGCTATTTTATTCCTACCAAGAAAAGTGTAATCCTTAGCCCTTTGATGTTACTTATTTGGCCTCTAAAATGTTACTTCATTTTGCCTTGCATATGACATATAAGCAAACAAATCTTTCCTTAATGTAGATTGTAGGTAGCAAATGAAAGGATTGCCACAGTATTCTTGCACATGCATATTGATCTTTAACATACTTTTGAATGTTCAAGTGGCCAAAAAAACCCCAAAAACCCATCTTGTGGCAATTAAACAAACGCCTTTCTATTTTGTTCAACATTAAATAAGAATATTTTAACCTCCTCCCTTCTTTAGACCCCACCAGAAGTATCACTGATATACTGTATTATACCAGTGTGCAGGCAGGACAGTTCTAACTAGCTCTACTCCCTTGCAAATGACAGAAATAAAATGGTTGGGTAAGCTGGCGTACTTCAACATTCAAGTTCACTTTTACCAGATGTTCCTTAAAAAAAAAAAACCATCAGTTGGCCAGATACCCCTAGATTACCAATGAAAAACCATGGATTTTACAAGGAGGATATAACAGTATAAAGAAATTCACATACAGAAAAAGATGAAATGGGCTTTCTTATTGTATGTATTGGTAGTTATTCAGGCACAGGAATTTATCTTTAGATGTACAGATCAGTGGGAAAACTTTGGTAGACAGGGTAGACCAGGTGTACAATGGCATAGCAGGGCTAGAGATATGGCCCTTACACCTATCTCTGAAGTCACATTTATAATCCTATTTATTGTAATAATTATTAAAAGAATGTGCAAGTCATGTTCAAGCCACACTGAAATATTACAAGCATACATCAGAAAATAATATGTCATAAAAACAGAATTCGAGTAAGATACAGAGTATGTACCTGGAATATGCTTAGCCCATCCAATAATGACCACCAGTTCTCTGTCTGCCAAATCACAAAGTGTGGTGAGAGCCTTGATGTCACTGTCAGGCACAGTGGGGTCAGGCATGGCATAGATCTTCTCTGGTTCAGCCACCAGCAAATGAGAGACAATCTTGTTATCTGTAAAGACCAATAAGTAATAGGTAACTCCGATAATCACAACTGCTGCCACAACGAAATGGAAATTTGCTCCTTCCATTTATACATAAAAGGATCTGGGTGTTTTAGTGGATCACAAGCTGAACAAGAGCCAACAACATAATGAAGCTGCAACATAAATAATTCCAGTCCAAAGACTGGGATTATGAAGATGGAAATGGTTGTAATTCTATGGACAAAACAAACAAACTGGGGCCTCTTCAATATGTAGTTCCTTCATCCTTCTATTCAAATATACCCAACAATACCCGTCACAAAGACAGGAAGGTTGCTACTCAACGCTAGTCAACAAGAAATGTAAGAATTAACTTTGTGATGATTGGATTGAAAAACAGAGATTTTAACTGGAAGCTAATTCAACATTTTGATCTAGAAAATGCTGCCACTGCATTAGGCTGGGCCTAATAACACCTAAGACCCTTCAAGGGAATCTAGGTTTCTTTGAGCATTTGAAATTATATGCTTTTCTACCTGGGGAAAGACTGATAAGGATAAGTCAGATAAAAATGAAAAAGCTGAACTTCATAATTTCTAGTAACTGCCTCCAATTAGCATTTTCCATCACTGAAACTAGATTTTACCTAATGTGAATAATTCTGTCTGTAATATTTTATGGCCCCTATTCTTCTGTTCGGCTCCATTTTTAATGAACATCTTTTGTTTCAAAAAGAACAGAAAGCAACTACAGCTGAATTGTGTAAATATACATGACTCATGGTAATTACCACACTATGAACAGGGGACATTATTCGCACATGACAGGAGCTGACATTAAGGATATACCAAATGGACACCAGGACAGGAAGGCCTGGCGCAATATGGTTCATGGGGTCACGAAGAGTCGGACACGACTTAACGACTAAACAACAACAAATGGACACCATTACAGAGTGGAAATAAGCTGAATTTAATATGTACAGATCCATATTTATTAATTATACTAGTATTAATCCCATTGTATTTTTGGCAAATACATCTTAATCAACAGCAGGTATTGCAAAGTCTTGGATAACTTCAGTCATCATGCCAGATATGTATCCAACATTTTAGGCTTCTTCTTGTAGAGAGATTCATATACCATCCATACCCGCTATCTACAAATATGGGTGGGAACATTATCCCTAAGGAATGGAGAAAACATTTAATATGGTCCCTCAATGCTTTCTGCTTTACAGCTGAGAAGATCACAAACACTCCAGGAGCAACACTAATGCTATCTGACTGGCCAAAATAGAAAAAAAGAATGTTAATGGACAATATAAGGTCCTAAATTGGTTTGAAAGTAAGTATCTAAAGATCCATCTCTTTGTATATCAGAATATAAACTTTTCTTCAAATTGAGCTCAGCTCCTGGTGATTTCATAGATATATCCATGTAGTTTTCTTGGCAATAACAGAGAAGTGGTTTGTTTGTTTGTTTGTTTTTACTTCTGACTTTAGGCTAGAACTCTGAAATGTCCTAGTTCTCTCTTATCCAAGTAGTAACCAAGTCCAATCTTGCTTAACTTTTCACGTAACCCTGTTGAAATCTTTGATCGAAGATCTTTCTTCATCTCCTCTGCCATCTAAAATTAGGGAGGTAGTACTTTAAGTCTGGATCTTCTCAACTGTAAGTTACAGAAACTCAAGGGTATCAGATAAAGCTTTTATTTGGCAGGGTAGTTTAACATATTCTAGAGCGAGCTTTAGAATTGTTACGGAGTTCTTGGATCTAGGGGGGTCTGTTGCATTGCACAGTAGGCAGCATTTAGGCTCCATGTCAGGAAGCAAAATGTCTTTGGCAAGCACTGTTTTGTTTTGTTTTGTTAAGAAAAAGCAATAAAGCAAATGAGGATCAAACACATGAACATTGTTGGAATTATATTTAGGAAATTGTGTATTGTGTATATTTAGTTATTTTCCACATTGGCTTACAAATACATGTACTCCATGGATTCTAGGTGGCTTACAATCATAACACAGAAAAACATACATAAAACTGGAATAAAACATCCTGACATACACTGGGTAACTGACAACCTCTAATATAGCAGTCTGCTTTATAGGAGATTCTTTTCTCCAAAAGCTTTGTGGAAAAGCAAAATTTTACATGGAAGGAGCCATTCTGAAGGAGGGGGTCATGCTACCCTAAAGTGAGGAAGCTATAACCAAGAATGCCATCCTTGGCACCCCTGACCAACTGCCTGACCTTCCAGAGGTGGGGTGGGAACCCACAACACTGCCATTGGGCTTGCATGAATTGGGTGGGCAGTTTCTATCAGGAGTAGATGGTCCAGAAGGTAACAAGGATTGGTGCCTTTTGCCCAGGACAGCAGGAAGGCAGGGTTTTTGTTACCCAGCCTTGCAGTTGTAGCCAACCTGTTCCAGACCCCAGAATCTCCTGAGCACAAAGGAGCACCTTCTTCCAATAATCAATCAATCAATTTTCCTCCTCCCTCCAAAAAAGGTTTAATTAATTTCCCTCCTCCCTCCAAAACAGGTTTAATATCTGTTGAGTTACAGGCCACACTGCTAAGTTTATAAAAAATTCAATTTTTAAAATTAATAATAATTAAAATTTAAGTAAGTTCAAAATATCCAGAGAAAAAGGAAAGAATGAGAAAAAAATGAAAGAGAGGTGGCTATCTAAATGCTTTTTTGTATTATGCTTTTATTTCTTCCCTTTTTCTTTTAACTTTGGTCATTACAACATCAAATTCCTACCCCCCTCCAAGAAACAATTTTAAATCCTTACAAAATATTGATTGCAGTTATCAGTTGGAACACAATGGGAGGAAATTGTGCTGCTTCATGTACATGATTGTTTTATGGTTGTTTTTATTGGTTTGTTGTGAGCTGACTAGGATTAGTATATTTAAGATAAGTGGCCATATAAGTTTAACAAATAAATGTGAAATTAAGCAAAAATAAAATTATAATTGTTGTCATTTTTGTATTTGCAATTTACTTGTATGCTCATATTGTGGTGCACAAATTTGTATTTGGTTTGGAAAAAGCTGCACAAAGCAATTTGTTTTCCCCATTCATAGCCTGTCAGAAATTAGAGGGAACAGGAATTTAAAGTGGACTTCATATCAGGGTTAAATTGTATAAGTTTTGATCCTGGGTTGTTAATATTGAATTTTCTTTTTTCTGACCTGGACTGTAAGACAATGATTTACGCCTGTAAAAGTGATTTATTTGGTTTAGTTTAAAATACACATGTGATTATTATTGGTCTTTCTTATGCTTATGGGGAGAGATTTTTTATGTTTTATTTCTCAGAAAAAATTTAGAAGTTAAAATGCAAAAGAGATGTATGTGTTTAAGTTTAAAATATATAGTTTATTATCACTGGTACTCTTAATGCTTTTGCTGATTAGACTGATTGATGAATATTTTTTATAATTTGGTTATTATTTAGGGATGAGAAATGGGATGGAGGGTTTTTCTTCTATAATATTAGAGAAGGTGTTAAGTTACTGTTAATGCATATACTTGTTTGGAGGGAGGGGGAAGTCATCTTTTATATTTCTTTCTCTTCTCTCTTTTCTTTTTCTACTGTCTCTTTTTTTTTTCCTTTTTGTTTGTAGCATCTTTTAGTTCTGTATTAGCTTTTATATATGTAAAACTTTAATAAAAATATTATTAAAAAAAGAAATTAGAGGGAACATTGGCCCAATTATGAACTAGCAGCCAGTAGGTACTGAAGTACTGGCATTGTATTGGTCAGTCCCAGTGATCAGTCTAGCCACTGTTTTGGTCATCCTGTGGGATGACCAACGTTGGGAAAAAGACAAGGGGAATGTGATCCTCTTGGTCCTCCTCTACCTCTCAGCAGCTTTCAGTACCGACAGCCACAGTATCCTTCCAGACAGGCTGTCTAAGTTTAGATGTGGGAGCATTGTACTATGTTGGTTCCACTCCTACTTGGATAGCTTTTTGGCTTGGGCGTGCTTTGCTTTGCTGTTTTGTTTTGATTTCTTTTGCTTTCATTTTTTTTTTTTTTGCATTTGGTTCATCTGGTCTCTTGCATTTTTATTTTCTTTTAATAAGTTGGCTTTTAGTTGCAAGGCACCCAGAATCATTTGGGAGTTGGGTGGATAAAGTAAAGTAAAGTAAAGTAAGGTAAGGTAAAGTAAGGTAAAGAAAGGTAAAGCAAGGCAAGGTAAGGTAAAGCCATTTCCAGAAGGTGATGCTGGGTGATTATTGTTCTACCTCTGGGCATTTGGGCTGTGGAGCCCCTCAGAGCTTCAATCCCTCTTTCCCTCTATTGTACTTCACTACCTGAATCTTTCACCATATTCTCTAGTCCCATTAGTTCCCCTGGCACTCAAACCAGCATCTACATTCTCTAATGATCAGCCTATATTGTTACTGGGTGGACCACAAGCCATCTCTGACTCCCCCCAGGACTCCTACCACTAGGCCCCCTTTCATCCCCACCCTCATCCCAGGTCTCTCACTCCTAAGGATAGGGATGACCTCCCCTCAGTACTGGCTCCTAGAACCACTGTCCCATGTTCCTTCATCCTAGGGGGTACAGTGTTCCTTTCTTCTTGGCTCTCACTCAGGCAGAGGAATATTTCACTGGATCCCAAGCTTCCCCCCCCCCCCCAGAGTCTATCTTCCACCACATCAAACTGGAGCTCGCTCCATCTAGACAATTCCAGAAGTAATTCCTGGTGCCTCACTTGCATAAGACAAGTCTCATGCATTGCATAAGTCCCATGCCTGACTGCCTAAGATAACAGCCACAGTTTCTCCCAAGTATCAGCCCCAGTTCGTTTCTTTACTCCTATAAAAGGAACTTCCAGAGCACTTCCTTGTCTTCCTTGCCACCACTTACTTCCTCAGCAATGGTGGTAATGCAGGAAGTTGCTATATGCCCACATCCTCTTCCATCTCTTGTCTTGGTCATTCATTGTCCCAGATCTTTTGCAACTCACTTCTTTTGTTCTCCAGTCTAGACTCATCTATACATTCTTCCGTCATGACAATCTATCAAATCTACCTTCTTTCCTTTCTTTTTCTTCCTCCCAACCATGTTATCAGAAAAGGTCCAAAAATGGTTTCCCATTCTCTCTTGGGAATGAACAGAGTTGGAGTTGAACATCTCCAACTCTACACTCTATCTTGCCACCACCAATTCTTCCTTATCCATTCCTTTTCTTCAGCTTCTTTTACCTCTTTTAACTTCAACTAAAGCTCCACCTCAATTCTCCCATCAGATTATCTGCCAGACTTCCAGTTTTATCAAATGCCACATATCCATCCCCAGTTGCTTTTCTGTCTACATAACTCGACTCCTATCTCCTTTGTCTCCTGCCAGGGAGAATGACTAGTATTCCATGATTGTTGGGCCCATTCAACCAATCCGTCCCATTCATTCAGCACCTCCCAAATCTGATCAGGACAAAGTAATGGATGATGTTATAGATCATGATCCTTGAGGAATTCATGGCTAACAGTGTGATAATCTAACTTCAAAATTCTTTAAATTTGTATCTAATTCATTTTCAACTATGGGTTTTATGGGGATAAAAGGGGGGGGGGGACAAGGAGGAGATTCTTGATGGTACTTATATTCATATGCCAGAAGTCCATATTTTAACCTATGGAATTTGTGGAATTTGTTGCTATTAAATGTAATAATGGCTACCAATTCTGATACTTTCTGAAAGCATATTTTAAAAATTAATGGAGAGTAAGGTTATCAATGGGTATTAGAATATACCCTTGAGGGCTGTCTACCTTAGAAACAGTCTGAATCACAGGCTATAAATCTTAAATATCTATTGCTAGCTAGCTAGTGGGAGAGGGCTGATGTCTTGTTTCTGAACTTCCTGGATGAATTTGATTAGCCACTGTGTGATGCAGAACATGTGATACAGCAGGGCTATTCTTCTGTTCTTAGAAAGGTCTGAACAGAGCCATCATGGTACAACTCATAATGTTCAGGACTTTTCAGATATAAAGTTGTTACACATAGGAAAAGCTGTAGGTCTTTGAATCCCGAAGAGCAATTGCTAGTTAGTGTACAGAGAGCTGAACAAAATGGAACATTGGAACACAGCTGCACCATTCACTGAAAAAAAATTAAAAAGTATACACTAACTTACAGAAGATCACAAGGTTAGACTGAATATTTATATGTTATACTCAGGAATCAGCTTAAATTCTTCATACCAGGATGGAATTTGTATGATGCTGTAGTTATTCCTAAACTTTTATGTAAAGTTAAATGGCTCATATCATGCAAATATTTTAATATAAAAGGAACATTACAGTTTCTGGGAAAACTTTCTTATGGCAATATTTTATACAGATGAATTTTATACTTTTCAGCTTAAAGAGGGAAAAGGGGAGAGAGTATAATTCTATGAACAGATAATACATTTAAGATCCCTAGGAAAAACATCAAATAAAACCCTTCCAAAAATCGCTGAAATACATAAATTCACATATGCACAATACTGGTTGAGAGAACATGCACATGAACTCTAATCCCCTGCTTGATCAAGTTGAGAAAATATGGGGGAAAAGAAGCCATAATTTCTGTCACATTTTGAATTCTACTCTTTGAAACTTGGAAGTCTGTAACAAACATGTTTACATATCCACTATAAATTCTATATACTGAAAACATTCATAGCTTGGTGAAAGATGCACGTTAAGCAAAGGCAGTTCGATTCTCCAACTATTTAACTGATTTAACTGATTTAACTAACTAGCATCTTATACAGTATGCATAGGTCCCCACCAGTATCAGTGGTAAAGCTTAATTATGTATTTATTTTTATTTTACCTATATATCAAATTTGTCACTGCCCATCTTGTTAAAAATGACTCTTGAGAAGTTTACAAAGCAGTTAAAATAAATGAAAAACACAATGTAAAAAATGTAAAAGGTAAAAAGGTAAATGTAAATGTAAAAAAAAAAAAAATGAATAGAAACTGCAGCCAATATTTTTTTTTTCAAAAAACTGACAAAGCTCATTCTAAAAAGGTTTTTTAAATGTTCCATTTCATAATTTATTCTGGAGTTCTGATCAATTTGTCTCCAGCATTTTACAAATGTGGATGTCAGAAAGGTGAGGTATGTCAGTCCTTCATAAAACAAATGCAAAAGCCAATTGTAAGGCATTGCATCAAGCATGCTTTATTATTATTAATAAGGGCTTCTTTGCAAGTGACAAGAAGAACACTAAGTCTGTAATGCATCCCTTGTGAATGCTGTTGATGTGGAAGAGGTAGTGGAAAAGGGCTGTGTTAAAACTGAGAGCATATCCTAGCTAAGGTAGAGCTTATACTCACATTTACAGAAGAGACAATTAAAAACTGGTTTTAATATTGTTATTAAAAAGCCTAGGAGGTAGATGTTCTCGGCAGGAGCTCTGGCAACAAAATAAATATTCCCCCCACCCCCGATGCTACCATTATCAAAATTGATTAATGAAGAATATTTATATTACTTACAGATGATAAATAGCGGTTTCAGCAGTTTCTGATAAACAGTTTTCCATGATAGTTTTAAATTTGGATTGGGACAAACACACAAACAAATGCACACATTTTCATTAATCTCTTGGCTTATTATCCAGCATTGTTTTTAACAGTTTGCCCTATCTTCTAAAACAAAACTAGCAAAACAAAGTGACAAACATTTTTATATTTTTGTTAGATTCCTAAATTTCTCTGGCATTAATTATGAAATAGACATACAAGATAAGCTACTTGACTCTGAAATTGAATAATCATAGAAATTCTTGGTTTGCTGCAGAGGAAGTTTTCAAAATCCAGATTTCACAAAAGAAAGGCAACTGAGAAAAGCATACGAGAGGGTAGAAAAACAGAACATTCTATTTTCCTTCAACCACAGACATTTCACTTCATGCAGTAGCTCAGAATGCCATACAAATTATGCTGCACAAAATTTTGACCCCCATTATTCTGACATGATATGACCTGTAGGCAGACCACTGGAGTCTCATAAAAAGATAGCAAATAAAGAGATTGAGTAAAGAGGGGGAAGTAAACATACCTGTTGTGAGCCTTTTCCAATATCTATTTAGCTATCAGGGAAAAGCATTTACAAATATTGAAGAACAAATAAAATTTATTTAATGATTCCCAGTTAGAATCAATAAATCCCAATTTTCATTCCCCTGCCTTTGTTGTGCACAAACGGTCAGAATCCAGAAAATCTCTCCAGTTACTTCTTAAAAGCCATTTTATCGTTTCCTTGTTACAACTGCAGAAATTGATTAAAAAAAAAAAAAAGTTATGCTTCTTTTCCATTACAAAGGGAAAAAAATCAGGAATCCCCTTAAAATGCTTTGTGAAAAGCTGGAGGCTAGCTTGTCTTGGTAGCAACTTAAAATTGTTCTAGTTACTTTCTTACGTATAACACAATGCACTGTTCCCTGTTAATTCAGATGGTCGTATAGAGAAGATATTGATTGAAATTAATGGGAGCTGCAAAAAAGTGTGGTAGTATTCTTTAGACATTGCCTATTCATCACAATATGGCTTTCTCAGGACATCTCACTCCTGCATTGCACCTTTTCAATTTCCTACATTTTCAGC